>NC_080431.1:14627618-14922618 GCF_028018845.1 Melospiza georgiana
TAAGAAAGTGCATAACTCCGTGCACTTGAATAAATCCACTGAAGAAAACAGCATCTGCTCACAGTCTGTGAGGAACCAGTTTAATTTCGAAATAATAATGCTCAACATTGTTTATTTTTATTTCTCGAACTGTCGGTTGTGAATCTGGTGTTTGATTTTGAATGGAAAAGTACCAGACGGGCTGCACATGCCTTGGCAGCAGCAGCACATGGCAGCACTTGCACGAGAAGGGCTCTGTTGCTGGGCAACCCCTGCAGGAAACAGAGAAGGATTCCATCACTGGGGCGATTTTACTGGCAGCCTGTCAGCAAAGGGGAGATTTCCTCCTCCAACAGACTCTGAAGTGTTTCCCTTAGAGGCTGGTAACTCCTGCTGCTGGGGGAAGACCCTCCGGATTATCCGATAATCTTCCTCTCTTCCTCTGGGGTGCAAACTAAACAGAGAAAAACGAATTTCAGATACAAATTTGTCAAATAAATGTGCATGCTATGCATTATTACAGGTATATGTTACATCTCAAATTGAAACCCAGGGTGCTGCTACAGAGAGAAGAAAGAACACTATCATTGCTCGAAGGGAATTTCCAGTCAAGGACCAAGCCTTGAATGACTCATGACTTCCTTTCACCAGTATAATGCTATTTCTCTTGGGAATGATTGTGCAAGGTATTGCTTGCTAATAAAATATAGCTGTTTAAAAGTCACTTTTTGGTTTTGCTTAGTTGCGGCTAATAACCTTAGAAGAAAAAGGTACATTTCCACTCAATATCACAATCAAAGGTGAAGTGTTACATGTTTTTATATCTATGCAGTAAACATTGTTTGTTAGGCAACAGAAACTTGTACTTTAGAGACTTCAGGCTTATATTTCAGCTAGAGATAGATGCTTGTCCAAGCTTTCCAAAACAATCCTCAGCAATCTTTCATACCTACAAGCAGTATTTTAAAGAACAGATTGTTTACCTGTATGATGGATGTGTTCTGCCCTTTGATGAGCACAAATCAATACCATTGCTAATCAATGATGATCTCCAGGGTACAGGTACTGATTTCTTTCTGCAGAGGTTTTTCTTGGCTCCATTGGCTTCTAGGGAACAGAGCAGCTACATGAGTTCTGCAAATCCATTTAGTTGGAAGATTCATTATAAGATAGCAATAGAAACAAAGAAATTTATTTCCTTCTTCTCTCCCAGCTCAATCAAAGAACAGCCAAAATACAGCAAACACTTTTGAGAAAATTAGATTATATCATTTCAGATCACTTTCCTCTATAAATCATCTTGGACCTCAACAGATATGGACATGAAAATCTTTCTGAATTTTCATGAACAATAAAGTACTGCAAAGAAATTTTGTGCCCAATTTCAGCAGATTTGTTTCAGTTTTGTCCAGATCATTCCTTATACACACAACTTTGGCTAAGTCACCATGTATGAGTCTATCTTAAAAGTTTAATAGAGTTTCATGTTGCCAGAGCTTGGGAGATGCATCACAGTAATTTGCCAGGATGGATGGACAGTGAGCTGAATCTGCTCAGAAGCACTGATTCATTTTTGCACAAGCAAAACAAGGTCAAGCTCCAGCCTCTTCTAAACATTGAGATGTCCTGGTGCATCCCAGCTCTCTGCCATGCAGCGTGGAGAGGCACAGCACTGGCATCCCTGTAAAATAACTACCACCCAGAGGATTCCTTGGTTTTAAACCTTTCTCTCTGCCTGAGCGGATTCCTTGGTTTTAAACCTTTCTCTCTGCCTGAGCGGATTCCTTGGTTTTAAACCTTTCTCTCTGCCTGAGCGGATTCCTTGGTTTTAAACCTTTCTCTCTGCCTGAGCTTCAGCAAGGACTGGTAGACATGGTCTGGCAGACGTCTGCCAGCTCAGGCTCCTCCAGTGTACAGGACAAGCACAACAGTGATACTGCACAAAATTCCCAGTCTCCCCTTAAACACAGCAATGCCACTGGAACGCTTGCAGAGCTGAATCCAGATGTTTTGGCAAAATCCCCAAATGGAGATAACCTCATTAGCCAACCTGCTGGAGGGGTTTCTGCAGTGGTTTGAGTGGGAACTAGATTGAAGCTCTTTTAGTTTTCAAAAAGAATAAGGTTCAAGTGCTGTGATATTGCAAGGGAGAAGTGATCAATTAGTCCATCAGTTTTCCTTACAAAGTTCTGGACATTCAGTTTGTAGAATTAGTCTAAAAGTACACATCAAGCAAGTTCAGTTCCTCTGTAGACAAAGCTGAAGCAGTAGGACATACAGTTCATACTGAATCAGGCCTTTGCTGGGGTTATACCTGAAATCAAACACCCACTAGTCTGTTGTAGTAGGGAGAAATACAAAAGATTTTTCACTGTCAACAAAGACTGGAAGCAACCACTGTAAGAACAGTGCTGGTGGTTTGTAAGGGTTTATCAAGTAATGCTGCCTTATGTAAAAGTGTCCTCCAGCATCAACAGGAAGCTGTGGGATGTCTTTCTGCCTGGCTTGAAGGACTAGTTTTTGTAGTACTATCCTGTGCTGGTGCTTTTAAATTTAAATCACATGCAAAGCTGAGTGCTCCCTGATGATTAAGAGAATTTCCTTTTGAGTTCATAAGTTCATTTCATTCCAGAACAGGAAGCTGTTCTATTTACTTGTTTAATACAGCACCAGCATGATGAGCAGAACAGCTTTCTGGCTAAAAATGGAAAGGTTCAGAGAATAGCACTTTTCCTGAAGGGCTGTTATGGCTCATACACCAAACAGCCCTGCACAGAGATGCTGGAGATGGTTCAGACATTCAAACTGTAAAACTCTGTTAACTCAGATGAGTCTCATATTTTATTACTACAGATAAAACATACAATTTAATTAAGCATGCACCTATAAAATGTTAGCTTCAGTTAACCCTCAGCTTTATTTTAATACAACCTACCCAGGTAACTATTACAAAAAACATCATGTAAAGAATTAATAGCTTTCAAATCTTAAAACACCTTGGAGCTGTGTAGTTTTCTCAATTTATAACAGCTCCAATTTTGAGCTCAGTTTCTGCTCATATCATCACTTAATCCTTCATCTTCTGTGCTCTTTGTCACTCGTCTATGCAATGTATGTTTAGACCCCTGAATAGATCTATTACCAGAGATGTTTTCTGTATAATGAATGGAAGTGAATTTCAACCTGCATGCCTCCAAACCCAAGGCTGGATTTTAAATAAGGGAGATACAATATTTAAAGAACCCACATCAAGTGTTACAGTCAGAACATTAAGAGCAATGAAGCCAATGAAAGTAAATATTAGTCTGGTTTTTGCACAGGTGCATATTTGAAAATCAAAGGAATTGAGTCACAAAAGAATTGAGGACATTATTTTCCTATGTGCAACTAGATGCCTCAAGGATTCATCTTTTACCTTGGAACCCAGTGATTTTTTCTTTATTAATCAATGAAGTTGGAGTAGTGTGCTTTTCATCCTGATGCTGACATGACTTACAGCTTCTGTCATCAAACTCTAAAGCATTGCTGTTTTGCAAACATATATTTGTATCCATTTAACAAGGTCAAGAGACTTGATCTTCACCTGGGATTAAAAAAAGAAGAAAATGAAAATGCTGTTGTTTTGACTTAAATTAAGTAAGTGACCTGTCCAAGATACTATTTCAAGTACCTGCACTATTACCCATCAACCATGCATTGAAAGTACTCTTCCTGAAAACAAGAAGCATAGACTTCCTTTCTAAAAGACACTGCTTTTTTTTGATAAGGCAGTCTTAGACTAACCTCTTTACAGATCCTCATTCTTCAGCTTTTTCTCCTCAAAAAACCCAATATTTAAATTACAATAAATAATATTGGGAGGTGGGGGTTTTTCTCAAGGAAACAATTTAGTCCAAATTAGCGGTTTATGGCTTTTTTGCCAATGGAATAATGCTGATTGACTCAAAGGATACCTCATCAAATATTTTTTCTCGTCAGCAGGCCCTCAGACTTTCAGTTAATGAAGATGTTTAATCAAGTTTATCAGAATCAGACAATACAGTTTATATGATAAGAGAGATTATTGCATTAATGAAAACATTTTAATTGGCATTTGGCAGATATTAAAGGAAACTCATTCCAAGGCTGTGTTTCTATCCCGTAGAAGGACCAGTCATAAAATTATCTGACATCAATATGACAGCAAGAAAAATCTATATGTTTACAACACAGGAACTCATCATTTCTTAACCATTACCTTGAAGACACATAAGAATTTTTTTCCCAATCGAAATAAATGGCCAATTTTGAAAGTCATGTCCAGAAATATTTAAAAAAAATTAAAACCCCCAATTTTTTTCACAATCAAAAAATACCCCAAAACAACAAAAAAGAGGGTTTCCACTGAATTTTGGTTGGCGAAAAAATTTTTAGACAAAACCTGATTTCTTTCAGCATTTTATCAGTGTTTAATTTCAAACTTGTGAAAACAGCTTTTATTGATTTACCTTCCCTCTGGTGTGCCTTACAAACCAATCATCCACATCCAAGCACAGGGACACAATCGTAGTATTGGATAAAATCAGTGTTTTTCTTGCCCTCTGCTGCCATTTCACACCAGGCCCTCCTGATCCACCACTTTCCCAGGTGATGTGGGAATTACAACTGGCTGGGATGAAGGGCAGTTATAGATTTCTCCACCCAAACAGGAAACAAATTGTTAGAATGATCCCAAAGGAGAAAAGAAATCCGTAAGAGAAGCAATTTTTTCTCCCTCAGTGTTTCACATAGGCAAACAACATTTTCAGCCAGTTCAGTCCTAGCTTGTGTAAACTTAGAAATAAACTCAGTTCCTAGAGGCAACCTACCCTCAAGAGCTTCAGTTTTAGGTTCAAGAGGTAGTAAGACACAATACCTAGGGACCGGTAGAACCTGCAATGATCACAATCACTTTAATGAAAACAAATGTTTTATACTGCATTTAAATGGGCTGAAAGACTTTTTACTCCTAAATTTGGCTTAGGCTTTTGTTTGAATATCAATAATATTCTAAAGTTATTTAATTTTAACACAACTTAGCAATTTTGTTTTTTATAAATGCAGTTCAAAAATGAAAGACACACTTATGCTTGATGTGTTTAGAGAAGGACTAACACTGAAGTCTTCTCCAAATCTTGCTTCTAGAAAAGGGCCACACTTATTTTGGGTTCTCGTGTAAATGGCCTGTGTCCATCCTTATTTGTGCAACACCTGACTGACATTTTTAGTTTGTTTTGAGAAGAACAGACTAAATCCTATTTCTTTTTGGACAGAACAGAATCAGCAAGAGTGGGACTGTATTTTCTGAAACCTATAGCATAAAATTCACAAAGTACTCTATAAAAAAATTTATTGTGATCTCAACAGCTCTGTATTTGCTGTAGAATTGTTTTCGCTTTTTCCTATTTTCATCTCCCTGCTTTCTCTTAGAAGAGTAACTAGGATACTGCTTGAAGGCAACCATTTTTATCAAGATTTCCTAGAAGTCTGGCATTCATAGAAGCCCTAACAAGGTCATATTCAAAGAACCTTACCTCTCTCTGCTATCCCTTTTACATACATATTTGGCATTTCATAGCATGAACAGACAGATCATCAGCAAGATATTTTAAAACTTATTCTAAGAAAATGTAAGACCTTTCTAGCAACATCTCTCTTTTCTCTTTAGCTGTGCAAAACTAGTTTTATTTTCAGTTGTACAGTGGGAGCAGCAAAAAGTTGCATGCACACATAAAGAAGATAAAATTTAAGAACTTGAAGTATTTTCTTTTTGGGAATGAAAGTCTTCCACGCTACATTTAGTTTCATTCAAAATATTCCACTTCACTCTGTTGGAATCCCTAGACATCCTGGCTTGTTACCACTGACTCTGTATTACCCAGAAGCACAGGGTTAGATCATTCAGAGGGAAATTTGTTGCACTGGAGGGAAAGGCAACACTACTATTCCCTTGAGGTCTGATTTAGATCCTTTTTCTATTTCTACCCTTCCCTCCTCCTACCCACCCTGAGCAAACTATTTTGATTTAACCATAATGCACAGCTCATTTGGGCTAACAAAAGACCAGGATTTCACCAAATATATTTCTCTCTGGAAAATATTCAGCATCTCCTGAAGAGAGTGCCCAAGAGGGGCCTCCAAAGATGTGATGGCTTAACAGCTCAAAAATGTGAAGGCCTCACAGACATGAGCAACCTTGACTTTAACTTGATCAGCCTATACATACCCATGAAAGAAAAGAAGTGACATCTTTGGGGAGAAGGGCACTGAAGGGCAGAGGGACTGAGCCTTTTTTAAATATTATGGTGTTTGGGAAAAAAATCCACTGTAAGAAGGGTTAACATAATGATAAAATAATTCTTTTAGGTGTTGTTTTACAGAATTCTTCTTCTCTTCAGCCTTATGAGCACTGCTGGAAAAGCTGAATTATGATTTTGTTATTTTCCAGTTCCTCAGTGTTTTCCCTTCTCCCCAGAGTCATATAATTTGCAGTCAATATCCATGAGAGAAATCCCTCAGTAAAGCTTACACTGAGAGCATGCAGGTCTGACTCCTGCAAGGCTTTCCACAGGTGCCACTCCCTCCTGCTGAGCTCGGGAGGGAGACATCATGTGGAAAGAATAATGTTCCAAGAGATTCTTTTTTTAAAAAGGAATAAGGTAAGATATTGGCACACATTTTATATCTGTTATATCTGTTTTAGTTTAACAATTAAGGGAAACCAAACAACAGCTTATGGCACCATATGCTAAAATAAAGAAATTAGCATTAACAAAACAATACAATTTCTACTGGGAAAGCATATCTATTGCTATCACTGCATTTCATGCATGCAGATGCAGACAGATCTCATCAGTGGCTGAAGCCATGCTGTGTCAAAGACTAAAATATTTCTTTTGTTAGATTCCAGGGATGTAGCAAAGGCAAGTTTTTCTGGGAAGTTATTTTACAACATCTTATAATGAAGGTAAGAGGTTCCCTTTTCTGTGCTCCTACTTAATAATGCTTTAGAAGGATTAAATCCTTGGTAATTCAAACACTGAACTATGCTGTGAGTATGATGGCAAACCTGGCTCCAAATGTGGTGGATTTGTATCTCAATGTGACAGGGTTATATTTGTAACTCTAGCTTTAGGATTTCACAGCATTGTCTTTGTTCTGCCATTAAAGAGAAGCTGTGGGTTTCCAGATGTCTGACAGCCATTTGAAAGTCAATTTACCATTGTTAATGCCTATTCCACTAGAGTTGCTCCTCACAGTACTAGCAAAAGGGACAGCAACAAATGTGAGACACAGCATTCTCAGTGGCCCATGAAAGGGAAGCGAAGGGGAGCTTCACAGGTTGTTACCACCATCCTGCATTTCCACTTGGCAGGATGTGGACACACACAGATGAATTCATTTTTAGGCAGGGCAAAAATCACTGAGAGCTGGACCGGCTTAAAAAAGATTCTCTGGAAGAACATAAAAATAAATTGGTGCCCTTGATTTATCCCTAAGACTTATTTAGTTGTTTTACTTACTGTATTTCAACACTTCCACATTATTCTCCATACTGTTGTTCAGCCACTCCCATCTACTGCACTTTATCTTTTAGGAATTAATTGAAACCAACATCTCTGCCTCTTCCCCCGCCTGTAAAATAAAACCACAAAGTAAAAAAAAAAAAAAAAAAGCAGTTATAACTGAGCTTTACCTATCACATCCTTTCTGTTCTGCAAAAAGACTGCCATTGTCAAGGCTGGAGTAACACTGTATTCAGTTTCTTTTATGATAAGAATTCATATTGTAAAATTCACCACAAGATCCATTTTGCTTCTTGCCAAAGGAATACACTCTTTGATACAAGCCGGCTTTTATTTTAAGCTGTATTTCTTGTTTACACAGTATGAAGTAAACTTAAAGTGGAAGAGTATAACTGGATGTAATGATTCTGCTGAGCTTGGTAGACAGGCCAAAAAAGGCCTACAGTAAGAAGCAAGGATTGACCAGGTCACTTCAGAAATTCAAAGAGATGATTATGAACAAGTTACTCTAGTTTTAAATTATCCTTCAGTCTCTTTCCAGGCCATGTTTGGCTATTCAGTGTTTGATTTTCACACAAAACCAAGTGCATTATCTATATTTTGTGCCTTTTAACATCACCCACGCAGCCCATGTAGGACACCACGTAACACCAACGCAGAAGAGAAGATAATTCTGCAGCTCAAGAGAAGAATGTGGGAGACAAGAAATCCTGTTCACTCCTGCTCACCAGAAAGCCTCTGGGAAAGGTTCGGCTAACAGAGAGGTAAATCCAGGTAATGCAAGCAGAGAACAGGTTGCATGGCTGGCAGTGCCTGCCTTGCGGGTGAGCCAGTGATTGGCTGAGGAGACGCACGGACACGGCGCGATCAGAGAGCTGATCGGGTAAAGGGATGCAGGAACAGGGCGCTGCAGTGGCAGGCAGCCAGTGAGGGCTTCCTTGGGTTACCTTCAGAACATAAAAGGGCCCAGTTTGTCGCAACAAATGATCTTCAGAGCAAGGAAAGAGGTCCATGTGGTTTTGTTCCCCGTTCCTACAAAGACTGTCTCAAAGCGGTTCCACATCTGCAACAGGAGCAAGGAAGCTCCGGCAGGAGCATATGGAAACTGAGCAGTGAGATTTCTCCTGAGAAAAATGAGGATCTAGTTGTACAAATGGTAGAGAGCTGTATGCTGGGGAAACAGGAGGTTCTGCACAACCTGAGACTCAGGCTGGCACTACCCAAAACCTGCATCACTGTTCCAACATCCACAACTGATGGGAAGCCAGCAAAAAACCACCACAGATGCTGTCTGTAGTCAGAGATGACAAATTGAATCATGATTTTAAAGGGTTAAGATTTTAGCTGAGGGTTAGAACCAATTCATATTGAAGTTAGGTATACTGATGATAGGTTAATAATTATTAGATGCTTAAGCTAATTGTTAGATTATGAGCTCATTTGTAGAAAGAAGTGGTGCAAGTGAACCATTATAGGAACATGCTGAAACAAATAGAACAATACTCAACATCTGGATTCTATGTTAATCCATCACAAAGCAGGGGGCCTTGGATTGTGCCAGAGGGTCACAGAGACATGATGAAGACCTTCCTGACCTCATTCCTGGGACCACTGACCCAATTCGAGACCACCAGCCCAACTCAAGAACTGCACAAACATGACGGACTAATAACCTCATTTTAATACAAAGTGGGGATGGCAGGTGCTGGGGTTATACATATGTGTTATTTTGGGAAATAAATAGAAGGCAAAGAACCTTGTGTGGTGTGGTCACACATTTTGGGGATGACTTCCCCCCACCATGCTGCCTGCTGGCGTAGTAAACATAACTATTTTCTAACTTTAACTAGTTAGAGAGTCTTTGTCCACGATCCTTGGTTTTAGTGATTCAAAATAAGATTTAAAAAATTAAATTTTGAATTAATCCTGTGGCTAGTTTAAAGGAAGATTCACATTTGTCTTCAATATTTTATAGAAGCGCTCATATCTCAAGAGGCCTTTGGGTTGTTTGAAGACTTTTCATTAATCTTTCTATAGCTTCTCCTGTTAAACATTAATAATCCCAGCTCTGGCTACGCGTGAGCACAAGAATACCAACCTAGCCAACAAAAGATTTTCATGGGTGGGACCTGACTGATTTTTTCTTACTGAAATTGGGATTTGGGGGCAAATGCTGGCTATTAGGCTAAAAAAATGCTGGATGTGTTTAGGAAATACGGTGTTTCATTTAACCATGAAACAGCCAAGAAAGAGCCAGTGTTATTTTATAGTACTTTATCCAAGAATTCACAGAAATGCAATGTTTAAGACTGATGCCTTCTGCTATAAATGTGAAACATTTTCAGAAGAGAGGCCCAGTTATTTTAAAGAGACTATTCAAAGCAAAGGCTGGCCATAAGAGTTCTTGGTTCCTTGGGCTGTTTGTTTAAAACAAGGTTTACATTATAAAGCAAAAATACAAAAATGCCTATGTTTGAGAACAACTTCAGGGATAACAGGGAACAGCAGGATTCCTTCTAATATTGTTCCTTCTTTATATAGCTCTTCAAAAATGTAGTAAAGAAAATCTCTAGTAAAGATATCCTATATAATTTCTCTTTCTTAAGCAGCCAAAGGAACCATTTTGTGTCATCACTTCCCAGATTTACAACATTCCTTAGCGAGTAAGGTGAGACAAGGAGAGATACTTACCATGATCCTACTCTCTTGGGTTCCAAATAATTTGTCACATAATCATTTCTGGCTGAAAAAAAAAATAGATGTTGAAATGAAATAATTTTGAATATAGCATGGTAAATATAAATACACACTTTGATCACTAGCTGACACAATGGATTGTCTCTCTGAGTATAATTTGGATATTAGATTTATATATGCTTGCTCACCCGCAGGCCTACAAGATGTTAAGCTACTTAATATAATTAGCTTCTAAAATGGAATTTCCTGAATCCGACAAGACAGGAAAAAATAAGGAAACAAAGTTTTCTTTACTAGTGAATACTACAAATCCTGTGCGTGATTTTGGCCATGAGACTCTGAGTTTTGTCTTGTTTTAATTTATGGCACAAAACAGAAGTCACATAGACACTGTCTTTCTCTTCAGATTACAGTTCAAGTGACAGAGTTTGAGCAGCTCAGGTTTAGATCTGGTTTATTGGAAAATATTTCACACAGTACATCAGCTCTACCACAGGCAGTGTACAGAGACTGAAGGCTGTCAGAATCCAGGTTCCTGAGCTGCTCTAACCAGGCCCATGCCCTCTGGATCCACAGAGATAAATCTGAGACCTGGCTTTTAGACCTGGTTCAGTGTGAACCAGGATCTTGTCTGCCTGCCTTTCCATAGAGGGGTCAGGAGCCTGGCTGTCCCTGTGTTCCAGGAAAGCAATTTTCTCTTCACAAAAAGACTGAAAAACTATAGTGTAAGGTTCATCTTGATGAAATTTCAGAGAGTCCAGACATGAAATTCTTTAATGTAAAGAAAACTAAAAGTCTTTCAGGACTGATAATCAGAAGGAAAAAAAAAAAAAAAGAAACAAGAGGAACATCATTAACTCTGGCCACTTCCACTGGCAGCACAGCTATAAATTAATGTTGCCAAAACATGAAACTGCAGTCATTAAAAAGTTGCAAACACAGCTTCAGTGCAGGCAGGCAATGCCCTGTTCAGTGGAGCTTTTAGTGGTTTAACCTTCATGCAGCATAAACATACAACTGAACCATTAAGTGATGCTCAGGTTAATAAGGATCTAAAAGAGAAGGAAGAATTTGGCTTCTTTCCTAGTTTTACAGGGAAGATGGCCTTTGGCATGGAAAGGATGGGGCAGACCTGCATTGGGAAGTAATTTAGCTGTGGGAACATCAGCTGAGCCACACAGGTCAGGGATGAGGAAGGACATTTTGTCTTCTTTTGAAGACAACAGATAAAACTAGCAGGAACACAAACTTGTGGAATCCTAGGAAAGAAAGATTTATGCAAATATAAGCCATGTTTTACTTAGAATTAAGCTTCTGCAATTATTTACTCCCTGCTTAAAATGTACAAAGAATTATGCCAATTAAATAAAATCCACTGTAATGCAAAATTTTCCTGTCACAGTATTTTCTCTGGGGGCTGCTTGTAGCAGGAGCATTTCAGGGACTTGCACACTTTAAAAAAAAAATTATTTATTCTTTATTCCATCTCACCAATCTTCAGTTGAGGGCAAATGGGAGGTCAAGGATACATGGATACATAATGATCACAAACTTCCAGGAAGGCTTTTTCTGGGGAAGGCAGAAAACAACTCTTCATTTTTACCAAGCCAGATATAATTACTGCAGTTCTGTTTGTACAGTTTTATTGGAAATTCTTTTGAAAATCTCAGTAGGAAGGAGAAGAAAAGATGGCCTTTCACCAAAAGCTAGGAGAACCTGAAAAACCTGCATAAAAAGGAACACACTGTTCAAGAGAAGCCTGCAAGCTCGCCTCCCACCTCTTTGAGCCTAATTTGGTAGCAGAGAAACAGAAAAATAGTGGTCCTTGAAAACTCACAAGAGTTCAGATGATTACACCAGTTCTGCCTACCTTCCACAATTTCAGACTTCTTGATAAGAACATCCTCCTTGGAAATGATCTCCCATGGAATTTATGTCAACCTGTGACCTGCCTGTGGGTGGGACACATCTCAGCAGCATTACCTCCCTCCAGCCAAAAACCAGGCCGTGCAAAACCAACGCACAATCTCATGGAGAAATGCCATCGCTGCCAGGGAACTGAAGCATGGCAAAGATAGTTGTTGAAAATCACAGCCGTAGCAGAGTTATGAGCAAAGGCAAATCACATCCCAGGTGATTGTCCTATTCATTCAACTACCCTATTATCACATATTTGGTGAGGAAAATGAGGGTAAAATATTGAGGGGAGGAGATAGCAATAGAAAGAAAGGGACCATGGAAAAGAAAGAGTTATCATCAATTTTACTGTGTAAAATTTTACTGATTTTACTGTGTAACCAGGCAATTGCTTTCCATTTTACCTGCTTGAAAGTGTCCCCTGATGCACAGCTAAATTGGCATTTGGGGCACGTTTTCATGATTTATTACTGCTGTAGTAAATGGGAGTTATTTGGGCATGGGAAGTGCTACTTGATGAGGGAGAAACACCTGGCAGAAAGGACACTGAGATGAAAACCTCTGGTTACTGGTTTGAGAGCATGTCCTGTAAATAGGTTAAACACTGATCCCTGGGCAGCTGCTTCTGAACAGTGTGAGCATAGGGAGCTCCAGGCACTGCTTAACTCAAACTGAGGCTCTGGGACTCAGATTTTTGTTCTGGGGAAACAGCTCACAGTTTCAGGCACTTAGGTCTCAAAAACTCAGGCCAACTCAAATAGAACGCACACACACACACAAAAAAAAAACCAAAACAGAAAAGAGGAAAAGGAGAACTGGCCATGCTGCAAAGTGAACTAGAGCCACAGTCCCTTGGGTATCTCATAAATAGGGTTATCAACAGACACCTTTGAAACTAAAAGAAAAAAAGCTGTGTTTAAAAAGCTATATTAATTATAATTTTTAATATATATAATAATAATTAATTAGACTGTTCCTGCTCCCATTTTAACCAAGTTTCCTTTTGCAATAAACCCCAAAAATCTAGACATTTAACCACCATCTTCCAAGACAACACTATTATTATAATATTGAAAAAGCAGATTTAGAGAGCTAATAATAACATATAACCTATGCTTTCTTGAGCAAAAAGAATAACTTCATAATATATTGCTCACAATAAAGAGTAAGTTTCCAATTTTGTGCTGCAGTATTAATCACTGAGGTGAGAGGATTAAAGCAATCATGTGAGATTAAGATTCTTCTGAATCACAGAGAAGATAAAACCCATCTCCTGAATAAACAAATTAATTTACAGGCAGTGAAATGAGCAGGAAATCTTCAGTGATGCCTGCCTCTAACAGCTCTCCATATGACTCCTTGTGTGCAGGCCCAGGGGAGAACAACTGATGGCAGAGTGATTATTTCAACTTCCCATTTTATTATTCTGCAGCTTTTCCTGGAGCAAGGGGATATTAACTATTCCATCTCTCCTCTGTGCTGCAGAGTAATTAGGCTTCATATCACCATGTAATACATATGTAATTAATAATTTTTTATTGCAAAAGCGTATTTGATCTGAAATGCTGAAAAATAGCATGCTGAAGAGAAAGGACTTAGCGTATTACTGCTGGGGGAATTATACGTTTCAAATAATTGATGTAAAATAAAATTGCCATCAAGAAAGCAATACAATAACCATGGGCTCTCACAGATGAAAGACCAAGGTGAAAGCTCTGCCTCTTTCAGTGAGAGTATTTCCACCAATTTTGGTGGATTCTGCCATTTTCCTGTGCAGATCAGGAGAGAGCCCTCAACAGGGTAGCACAAGCCAGTGTTACCAGAGCTGGGCCATTCTGCTCTTTGGCTAATTCTGCCTGTTAGGCGCCAGTTCTTTAACACAGAAACATTTTGCCCATAGTGGAAACAGTTTGTGAAGGCCCTAGGCTCTGGGGGAATTTGCTGCAGGCTGCCTCAAGAAAGTTGTTGTCTCTGGGGTGGCAAAAAAATTCACGTCCATAGTGCTGACAGTCTTCACGTGCCTTCCCAAGCCCCTCCTGAAGCCACCAACAGCCCAGAAGTGACTCCACCTTCATGCCTTTGAATGCCTCAACCTTCACTTCATACCCTAGTCTGCTGAGGAGAGCAAGGAACGGATCAGAATTCCTCAGAGGGGTCATGTTGCTGAAACATGACCTGTGTAGGATGGGTAACCAGGAGGATTACTGGTCTTGGAGCAATGGCCCAGCACCAGGGTAAGAGCAGGTGGGAGAAATGAAGGAGCTCTCTGAGGGTGGGGTGTGGGAGCAGAGACACCATCAGGAGCAGAAGCAGGCAGGCAGCCCCAGCTCTAATGCCAGAGAGAAATGTTGACCCCAGAGCTATTATGGATCAGGGCTAAGGAGATGAGCACCACACTATCAGCCAACTCTCACACCAAAAAACTTTTGTCCTTGTGGGTGCAGTCAAGGAAAGCTTCATTAGCAGTTTTTTTCTAAGAATCCCTGCTATCCTAGAAACATTACAAGGAATCAATATTTTCAAAAAAATTAAAAAGAAGGTTCTGAAATATTAACTTCTCTCCAAAATGCAGAGAGAGGATAAAGCTTCATGTTTACGTGGCATTTGCAGAAATATCTCTCCTTTTCATTAGCTGAAAAACTCTTTGTTTTGCCAGGCTCTGCAGAGATCCTGAAATGCACCATTATTATTAGATGACAAGAATAGGGTCAAGCATGAGAGAAACTCTTCATCCTCTGAATTTTGGAAGTGCTTTTTTTCAAGTCATAGACCTAATGTTCCTCCTAGAAAGATTAGTAAAATAAACATACTGGGTTTTTATTCAGACCTGGAAGGTAGACTGTGCTGTACAGCATCTGTTCCTTGCCCTGCAAAGGCACTCCTTCCATTCCCCTGTGGTGAGCAAGCCTTGCCCGTGCCCACTTAAAACACAGAACTTCTATTTAGCCCTGGTGTTTCTCCAAAGTTTCATACAACAGAGAAACAGCTGCTGCCTAGAGGTAACAACACAACATTTTGCTCTTTAGAAAATACCAGCTAATAAGAATGTAGGTACTCCTTGAAAATTTGTTTGTTGTATTCATATTTCTGGAGTCCCATACTGTCACAATCATATTTCTAAAGTCCCTTACCTTCTTGGTGATATTTCTTGGGGGCAGTTCTTCACAACACAGACTACTACTTCTGCTTGTTGCCGCTTCTTAGTCAGGGCTCCTTCCAGGCTCTCCCTGACTGGCCAAGCCCAGCCCCTTTTATCCCAGTTATCTTCACTAGCTACAGCTGCAGCCCAATTAAGGACATCACAGCTGCAGCCCATCAAGAACAACTGGGGCTTATCAGGGCAAGGCCTATATACAGATATTCAAATACAATACAATACAGATATTTTACTAGGACTTCTACTATATTTGTTAAGAGAACATTCTTGTTATTAAGAAAAAATAGACAAAAATTATATTATAATTATGTTTAAATCCTTATATTATGCTTGCTGTGGTGCCTTAACTTGTATTTGGGGACAAGATCTCCTCTGTCATATCAAATCAAAGCCACTGGAGGCTGAGCTGGCTCTAGAAGAAGAGATCACAGAATCAGAGAATAGCCTGAGTTGGAATGATCATCCAGTTCCAATAACCATGTGAATTTGAGCTGCAAACAAGACACGTACCTCTCCAGAGGAACAGAGGGATTCTACCTACTCTGGTACTTGCCTTTTGCCCTGGCACCACTGACCTCACCAAACTCCTCACAGCACTGGGAATGGGGAGCTTACACAAAAAAAAAAAGCAGCAACAAATTGCTGTTAGTGACAACAAATACAGTCCTTTGTTTCTGAAATTCTGTGAGAGTTCCTAGTTATTTTTTCACTGTTTTCACCAGAAGAGCTAAACAATGTTTAAGGCAATGAATCATAGAATAACCTGGGTCAGAAGTGACGTTAAAGCTCATCTTGTTTCAATCCCCCTGCCATGGGCAGGGACACTTTCCACCAGACTAGGTTGCTCCCAATATCAGATCTAAACCTACTGTTTGTCAGTTTGAAGCTGTTCCCCCTTGCCTTGTCACCCCCAGCCCTTGTAAATAATAGTGTCTCTCCATCTTTCTTTTCAGCTCCCTTCAGGTACTGGAAGGCCACAATCAGGTCACCCCAAAGCCTTCTCTTCTCCTGGCTGAACAACCCAAATCCTCCCAGCCATTCCTTATACAGAGGTGTTCCATCCCTCTGATCTACCTGGTGGCCTCCTCTGGACTGGCTCCAACACATCCATGTCCTTCCTACGCTGGGACCTCAGAGCTCTCCTTTGATTTATAACTGCTAATGAATTAACCCCCTATGATATGAAGCAATATGCTCCATATACTCCAGTGCAATATATGATGTTTGAATCAGCCTGGAGGTCTTAGCAGGAGACCAGGGACTGCAAAATTGAATTTTGCAGCAGGACCCATGTTTTGAGGCATGGATATGCATATGTTTCAACAGACACTGGAACGCATGAGGTACCTGCCAGATGTGTGTTATGGACAACTTAGGCAAATTAATTATACTGTCTCAAAAGTTTACCATCTAGAGATTGTAGAGCTGACCATTTTGATGTCCTAAGAGTTCCCAAAGCTGGATGCAGATGCTCAGAGCTGTGTCCATTCCTTTCAGGCTCCACCTATGCTGTCACCTGACTGCAGGAGAGCAAGGACAGGCAGAGCTGCTGCTAAAGGTTGGCCTGCACTCCCCTTTCTTACTTGTGGGGCATTGAAGAAGCAAATGGCAGAGACTTAATTGCTCTTTTAAGTTGCAAAGGTTGAAAATACCAGCTCATCAAATTGATATAAAATGAGTAGGCATATTTCTGGAGATTTTTTCATTCAGTAGATCCCACTTTGTTTAACCCAACTTCATCATGCTTGATTCTAGGCCAGAATTATTGTTCGGCTGCAGACACAACCAATCACAGTTGTCCTATTTAATTTATGAAAACTCTCACCAAGTATCATAACATATCTCTCACCATAACTCTTGTTTGAACTATCAAGATCAAAAAGACTCTTTATTACCCATGGATAAAGTGCTCTAAAACATCAGTGAATCTTGAGCTCCAACTAGTGGGATGCTTTGTTTTCTCTCATTTCCCATAAAGCCAAGATCTAAGCTCTCAATCAACCTCTTTTATTTTCCTTATTTGTGTCAGAAGGAACCCCATCCCAGCTTACCACTTTTGAAGATCAGGCTTCAAAAGGAACTGTCTGTAGCAGCTACAGACAGAACAAACATAGGTTGGGCTCCTGATCTCTTCTAAAATATCCATGACAGGTGTGGAAGGTATGGGAACATCAGGATGCACTCTTCTGGCTTCAAAGATAAGCATCAATAAACTTCCATGTGTATGTTGTGACTTTTCCCAGGATTCCTGATCAATGGGTCAATATTATGTTTCTGAAAGATTCCAGTCCTTGGGACTCAGCATTCCCTTTCTGCACCACATCACCAGTCAGTTTGTCTGCAAGTTCACTCACAGAAGCTAACCAGAAATTAGGCTCAACTATGAACACCAGCAGCCAAAGAGGAATGTGGATTTTAACTTTAGATTTTTCAGTGGCAGTCAGTATTGACTCTTGCCAACCTGTCTCCCTGCCATGTCCCCCATTCATTTTGCCATCCTATGGGTGCCACACACCAACCTAGCAGAACCAGGGAGCAGCCACTGGTACAGTGGGGAAGACTCATGGCTGGGGAGAGGGAAACCACTCCAGTAGGGAAGGCTTCCTCAACTGCCCTAGTTTGATTCTATCACTAGCAAGGCATGCTGAAAATTTGTTTTATTCTCACAGTCTCCCAGATACACCAGGAACCATTTATAACTCACTACAGCCTTTTGAAGATGAAGGTGAATATACTGCAATAGCATAGCTGTGTATCTTACACAAAGGTCCAGAGTCTGGTGTTAAGAAGCCTCTTATGGTTTATCTCAAGGTTCATTATGTGCACACACCTATCAGCTGATTTCTCAAGCCTGAATCAGTGCATGCTCTGCCAGGACCCTGCTCCAATGTGGGGTTCCTCTCATAGGAGGAACTTCTCCAACTTGAGTTTTACCATGGGACACAGTTCTTAATCAGCTGCTCCAGTGTGGGTCCCTGCTTAAGTATGAACACCCCATGGAGTCACAGCTACCTTCAGGAATCCCCCTGCACAGGCAGGGGATCCTCCAGGGGCTACAGGTGGATCTCTGCTCCATCATGGACTTCAGTGGGCTACAAAGGCACAGCTGCCTAACCATGGGCTCCAGGGGGATCTCAGCTCTGGTGCCTCGACTCGAACACCGGCCCTTTTCCCTGGCAAACAAAACTCACCATCTCAGGTTCCCAATGGCAGATTGCAGGAGGCACTTGGCACTGTCAAACCAGCTGAAGTTGGCACTGGTGTCAGCTTGGTTCTGGGAGGCATCCTGCACAATGCGGAATTCCAGCAGGCAGCCGGCCTTTTTGGGCCTCAGGCCCCTGAACAACTGTTCAGGCCTTTTCCCCAGGAAACAAAACTCACCAACCCAAGTTCCTGGTGTCAGTTTGCAGGAGGCACTTGGCACTGCAAAACTAGCTCGAGTTGGCACAGGTGGGAGCAGGGGTCTGGGAGGCATCCTGCACAATGCAGAATTCCAGCACACAGCCGGCCATTTTTGGCCACAGGCCCCTGAACACCAACGCCAGCCCTTTCCCCAGGGAAACAAAACAAGGCAGAAAAACCCAGGTCTGGGCTATGGCTCATTCCAAGGAAAAAGCTGTGGAGGGAGCCATGTTGTGGCAGTTTTGTGTTCCCCTTGGGATGCTTTTTGCAGCTGCAGTGTGCCTGGAGCTCTGGGCTTTGTGGCTTTCAGTATCCTAGCAGACCATCGGCCCCCGAACAACATCCTTTTCCATCGGAAACAAAACTCAGCAGCCCGGGTTCCTGGTGTCGCTTTACATGTGGCAAACTGGTGGGGTGGTGAGTTTTACTGTCCTGGATTTCTCCTTTATAAAGCTGCCAGCATCTGACCCTAGCCACAAAAAATGACTCCTCTGCTCCTAGAACTCACAGCCTTCAGACCAGCAATGTCTTACCCAACCCACTCTGTCACTGCTGGCCCTTTTCAAATGCATTCCACTGCAGTCCTAAAACTCCGCATTTTCATCGAGCATCCCCTCTGATCCTGACCCTGACCATAACAGCACTCCAAAATATCCTGAAATAGCCCTTAAAAACCCCTTACAACACACTGAAAAGCCAAAAATGTCCTAAGAAACCTTCAAGAATCCCCTATATATCCTTAGAAGTTGTGGCAAAATCCTGAAAAAATCTGCTCAACCTCCAAGCCCCACCTGTTGCTCTCTAACCCTCAGATGCCTTCCCTACCTTTTTGCAGTGGATCTTGGCCTCTGAGAGTTCTGTTGTTGTCCTGGCGTGAGGGTTGCTGTCTTGTCCCACCAGGAGGGTTCCTGTCTGGTCTCACTGTTAGGGTTGCTGTGTTGTGCTGCTGTTGGGGGAAAAGGCTGTTGTTAGGGGGGCTGGTTAGGGTGAGGTTAGGGCTGGGCTAAAGGGTGGTTCAGCTTCACCCTAACTTGCCTCCTAAGCTGAACCCTGTAGCCCTGCTCTCCACAGGACTGCCCAGCCCTCAAGCCCTCTCCCTTTACCTCTCAAGCCATGTCTGTCACCCTCAAGCCCCCTCTCAGCTGCCCCTCAGCTCCTGTGTGTCACCCTTAATCCCTCTCCTTTGCCCCTCAGCCCCCAGCTTCTCTGTGTCACCCTCCAGCTGCCCCTGCCACCCTCAGCATCTCTGTGTGTCACCCACTGTCCCTTCCCCCTGTTCCTCCCTCAGTTCCCAGCCTCTGCCACCCTCAAGCCCCTCAAGCTCCACCTCAGCCTCTGTCATGCCCTGGAAGGACCCTAAAAAAACCCCTATCAATTCCCCAAAAAAAGCCCTAGTTTTCAAAGTGCCCTTAACACCCCACAAACACCTAAAAATAGCCTCAGAATACACTAAAAATACCCTGCTTTTAAAAAGCCCCTGAAACACCCCTAAAAATCCCCAAAGAATCTTTTAAAAAATCTCTGCACAGTCCCAAAAGAGCTCTAAGAATACCCCAAAAATCTTTAAAATGCCCTGATAAGACCCTAAAAGAAACCCTAAAAAATTCCCTCAAAAACCTTAGAAACACCCTAGTCCTAAAAAAGTCCTCCATATACCCTCAATTCTCATCAAAAATCCCTAAAAACTTTTAAGCAGTCCTAAAAAAGCCCCAAGGATACCCAAAAGCACCTCAAACAATTCTAATTAGTAGTAAGACAGCCCTTAAAACACCCTAAAAAAAATTATTTTAAAGCCCTGAAAAAACCATATAGGTATCTTAAACGTTCCCAGAGAATTCCTAAAAAACTCCTGCAAAAAAAAAAAAACCAAACCCAAAAAAACCCCAAAACAAATAAACAAACAAAAAACCAACCAAACAAACAAAAAGCCAAAAAAAAAACAAAACCAAAAAAAAACCCCACCCAAAATACCCTTTTAAAGCTCTGAAAACAAAAAACCTAAAAGACTCCTAAAAACTTGCTCAGACCCTACCTGTAACTCTCTAGCTGACAAACACCATCCCTACCTTTTAATTGGAATAATTGCCTGCAGCTGCTGGGAGGGTTCTGGGGCTGTCCCACCATTAGGGTTGCACCTGTACTCTGACCCTACCTGGTACCCTGTGTCCTTTGTACCCCTAACCATCAGAAATAAAGAACAGAAATAATGATGAAAATAATGAGGGCAATGAGATGAGGCACTGGTAAATGTGTTGTAATATAATAAAGATGGGACAATTTGAATAAATTGGGGAAAGGTGGTAGCCAGATTAGTTCCTGTAATGGAGAACTTCTTGTTGCATATAGGTAAAGCCTTATAAAATAAGGGCCTTGTTACCCATGTAAAATCATGGCTCAGGCCTGTCACTGTTTGTCTTGACTTTGTTAAGGCTTTCTGTTCTGTGGGGAAAGGTGCATACCAGAGGAATGACTACAGCCATAAACGCCATGTGTGAATGTGTTCCCTTTACTTCCCAGGACGCTGGGAGGCAGCATGTTTAAGTAAATGGCCGATAAGGACAGAAATGTCTGCTCTAACGCGTGCTTGGTGGTATGGTTGTTTTCTCTTTCCTCCTTGAGTTCCCAAGATTTTAAACTTTCCCATAATAGAAACATATAAATACAGGAGTGTTTGTAATAAAGATGGATCCTGCTGGAAGAAACAATGGTCTCTTTTTTAACAAGCATTATGGCGCCCAAACAGGGACGTGATCACTGAATCTTTCGCAGCAGCTGCCACATTCAAACAGAGCTGTGCACAAAGGGGATCCCCAGCCTCTTGTTTTCACTTGCTGGACAGGTAAGACACAAATGCAGAACTATGGGACAAGCTATGTCCCACAAGCAGAAGCTTTATTTAGAGATTTTTCAAAGAACAGGGATTTAACACCCTGCCAGCTAAGTTAGCTGTTTTATTAGTATGGTTGAATTACAGTTGCAATGCATTCCCCCCACCATGGTTCCAACAACACTAAAGTGTGGGAAGCAGTAGGAGGCACAGAAAAGACAAGGGCAACTAATCACTGATGTCATGTTAATTACATGGAAAACTGTATACTGCTTTAAAAACTTTGCAGCCTGCTGAGCAAGTTTGTGAGTGCCCTGTCTGTAGAGTTTTCAGTTTCCAAATGGTTTGATTTCCTGGACAACGCACTAATTATGTAGTGGCTCTAGTGCTGGCTAGGCACCAGTGCACTTACTAGAACATATTTACTCATTTTCTTGCTGTGAGATGAGCATTAGGAGAAGGAAGGTAAAACAGGCACAATTTAAAGGGTATAAAGCAAAGTTTATTAACAGAAATTAACGAATAATAAGAATCAGAATAAAACCTTTAGAACACTTTTCCTTCCCCCACACTCTTGTTCTTCCTTTCCCATTGACAATGTAAGAAACTTGGGACTTTCAGTCAGGTTATCACCTCCAGAATAGTTTTTTTCAGCCTGCTTAGGGAGAGGAGTCTCTCTTGTCATGCTATGAAGACTTCCCAAGAAACAGTTCTCTTGTGGCTTTAATTGCACAGCAAATCAGCCACCCCGGAAAGGAAGAAATAGTTCTTTTAATCCATCTCTGGGAACAGAGGTTTCCTATTACTATTTCTGGGACAAAGTTTCTCATCTCCCTCATCTGTCTCTGTTCAAATTTCTTATTGGATTACAGTAACATCTACTTGCTTCAGTGCTGGTGCTTTGGCTTACATTTGTATTAGAACACTAATGCATTTCTATGAGTTGCAGGGCAAAAAAAAAAGAAGAGTCTGGTGTATCAATTATATCTTCTCTATAGCCGTAAAAGAGGATTTCAGTGTAAGAATAAGGCATCTCCTTAATTGCCTTCCATTTAGAATTTGACTCTTCACTGACCTCAGAGTCCTATGATGTTGTCTCTGTGTCATCACTCTTTCGTTATTTGGGAGAGAATTCGTGTTCTTATGTTCATTTGTTTTCAGGTTTTATTGGAACAGTTTTAATTAAACTTAACTGAAACAGGTTTTATAGAGTTCTGTATTGTTGAAAGGTTGATTTTGTCTAAGCTTTATAATCAAGGAATTTCCGTGTCTCTCCCTGATGATCACGTGGTCCCTGCTGACACTGTGCAACCTTTGCTGACTGTTGGCAACACCCTGTCGCAGACATCTTTCTATGAAAATCCTTTCCTTAGGATTTTTTCCTCCTGAGAAGCTGGAGGCCTCAGGAACAAATGGAAACAATGATTATCTGCTGCTGTGGAATGCAACAGGTGCATTTGTGATTGGTCTCATGGGCTTGTTTGTAATTAATGGCCAATCACAGCACAGCTGGCTGGGACTGAGAGTCTGGGACAACTGCCTTTGTTATCATTCTTGTCCTTTCTATTCTTAGCTTAGCCAGCCTTCTGAGATGAAACCTTTTCTTCTATTCTTTTAGTATAGTTTTAATGTAATATATATAATAAAATAATAAATCAAGCCTTCTGAAATATGGAGTCAGATCCTCGTCTCTTCCTTCAATATAAGACCCCTGTGAACACTGTCACACCACCTCTGTGCCTTTCCTTCATGTGGAGCACTGAAAAAAAGAAACAAATCTGCTGTCACTGCTTTTGTCTTTCTGTCTGCAACATAGCTCACTAAAAATGTCTAAGCAAACAAAGTCCATTGCGAGTCATGCCAACATAGCTGTGGCTACATGGTGTGGCCCTGGCTGCTCAGTCTTGGCTATGTGGCCCTCCTGGCCCGGGCCGGCAGCGCTCACTCCCAGCCCTGGCTGCTCCTGGCCTCAGGGCTGTCCCTGTACTGGGTGTTGGGGCCATTTTCAGCACTGGTCCTGGCTGCATGATTTCTCCCAGCACCAGTATATCCCCCCGGCCAGCATGGACTGGCATCCTCTCCCAGCTCCACCAAAATGGGGCCCTGAGGGTGGCCCAGGAAGGGGCCAGCACTGCAGCAGAGCCTGGCACAGCCCGGCATAGCCCAGCACAGCCCGGCCTGGGCCCAGGCTCAGCCTGTTTAACGGCCAGAAGCCAAGAGAGCCTTTTCCCAGGCTTCCTTTGTTTTGAAATGTGCTTTTCCATAGGGGTGTGTTAAACTCTTTCAAGTGGTCTAACCGGGTCAATCTTCAAGCTTAGCCAGCTGATTGGTGTCCCCACCTTTCACTTCACAGAGAAAAGTAAGGCACAGTTCTTCCCGAGAATATTTCTGAGATTCACATTCTCTGAACCTCAGAGAAAGGAAAAACAATTCTTATTTGCTGTGCCTGTGTTGTGCCAAAGTAGAATATGGAGGTTGTTTACCCAAAGTGATGGTATTTTGTTTCCTTGGCCTATCAGGGCCAAGCGTGTGTTTGTCGGGACTGACGGCTGACAGTCACGAGATTCTGTGCAGGGGTGCAGGGTGGAGTGCTTGGCAGATTCAGTTTAGATGTAATGTAATATAATATAGAATAATATAGTATAATAAGGTAATTGATTAGCCTTCTGAAAAGATGGAATCGGATGCATCATTCCTCCCTGCCACGGGGGTCCCTGCAAATACTATATGATTGGCCTTTCAGAGCTAGCCAGTTCACTGGCTCCAACAGGTCCCCACAGGGAACCATCCTCCCCCCAAATGAAAACTTTCGTTAAACCATGACACTGTCACAGATATTTTAAATTTGGAGACTGTTTGGAGTGTTAGCAATAGTTATGCAGAAGTGCCCACTAAACTGGGAGACAATTACTCTCAGGGGCTTGGCAATCCTTGTAATCCTGGTTCTACCAATCCTGAGGAAAAAAGCCTGATTTTTATCTTCCTTTAACTCCTGTAAAAGATTCAGCTACTGCGTTTCCCAACTCTGCTCAAGTGTTAGCTAATTTTCATCCTCCTCACCCTATGATTCCTTTACCTGTTTTTCCACTGCAAATCATTAACCTCCAACACTATTAAAGAAATGTAGACAAGAAACCCTAAAAAGGGGAGATATTCCCATGTTATTGGCCATGCCTGTTAATTATCAGCCTAAGAAACCCCCTCAGTATGTACAATCTCTGATGCTTGACCTCAGGTATTTAGCAATGAAATGTCTGCACCCCACGTACCCTCATCAGAAGCCTTGTCCTGGGGCTGTCTGATGGGTCAGGGCAGCTCCAGCAGCATTTCCCTGCTCCTCAGCCCTCTGTGAGCCTGCCCACTTCTCCAGAAGCTGGAACAGCTCTGTCCAGGGTCCTGGCAGCGAGCCTGCAAACAGCAGCAGCCATGGAGTTTTCACAGATTGAATCCAGTTAATGAGTTGATGTTAATATAATAGTAATGCCCCTGCCTTTCATTTATAAACCTGTATATACATTCTGTAAAAAAATTTGGCAAATTTAGGTACTGTTAAGCTCTCTGAAAACTGTTAACTTGTGGTGCTGGTCATGAAGGTCTGAATGGCATAATATTCAAATTTACAGAAGCAGCTTTTGTGTAAAAGACAGCTGAAAAAGTTTTCAGCATGTGACATTTTGTAAGTGACAGGAATAACCGACAATGAATCAGTATGTTTGCATGCCATTTCATAGCTAGCAAACTTTGTCTCATTTTGAGCCTCTAGGGAATACTTAATTTGTCCCAACCTTAGTGTCTTTATGAACTATTAATATTAGGTAATAGATTTTACTGAATTACGTAAATTTTTTGCTTTTGTTATAACTAGCTTTGTATTTTCAGTAAACTGTAGATTTTTACATGACTGCTTATTAGAGAAATATAAGTTTAGCTATGTGGATGTAGTACATTTCTGACTGCAGATAGTATTACATAATTGCTTCCTTTTACACTATGTAGCAAGATTTAAACTTTTCAAAAGAAGTGCTGATGGCATGATTAGTAAAACTTGTCATATAAAATGTACACTGCCTTTTCAAGAATTTTGATTTGAAAATCTGATTGGACTGAATTAATACCAATTCTTTACTCAGTTATAATGATGTTAGTTCTTACCACACAAATTAAAAACTTGTATAGCTGGAAAAAGATTTGCCCCTCAGAGCATTACTTATCATAATGTGGCCCCTTAAAAAATTCAATAGATCCCTCCTTGAAAATATTTCAGGTAGATATTAACGAAACAAACTGTTACACCACAGCAACTAACTTTCAAGCCCAATGTCAAAACATTGCATGATTTACCTGCAGAGAGCAATTAACTAAGGGAGACCTATGCCACTCATAAATCAGGCATTCCTTTGCTCACTTGAAGGAAAACCCTGAGCTTTATCTGCAGCAGCTATTCGAAAATTAGATATAATTAACTCATGAATCTCCACTGCAAAAACAGACAAAATTGTGCCAACTTCACCAGTTTACTTGCTTTTTACTGAACAGCTTTAGTAAGATAATTCAAATGTCAATATTTTACCATAAAAACACATGTGACAGCATTTCAAATGGGTATAGCTGTTCAGTGATTCAAGTCTAACTGTTCTTCGTTACCACTTATAAATTAAAATTGGACTTGATATCAAAACAATTTAAGTACAGTGATGGACTACAAATGGAGTAAACAGTAACACATTCCTTTAAAAGCCACTGAAACCATGACTTTGTAGCTGTTTATATAAATAGGTCAGTCTTACACACCCACTGACCTAATGGAGTTACACGAGCAAAACTCATAGTAATATTACATAAATAAGTCCCTGATGTTTTATCCCTAAATATTTATATCCCATTACATTTCATAGTCCAAGCTCAAATCTATTGTACAAGCAATCTCAAAAAGCTGTCTTACCATCTGCAAACTGAGCAGGTTTGAAGTGCAATTTGCCAAGATATACAGTTGTCATTTTTCAGAGTAAAGCTGCACTTTAAAATACCCTGGCAAAGTTATGCTTACACCAGAAAAGTACTGTTTGCAGTTTGAGATGGACAAGACACCTTTTTCTTTGTGTGCTAATAGCTGAAACTTTACTGTTCACAGCTCATATTTATATGGTATTCTGAAAGCATAGTTAATGTAACCAATTAATTTAAAATGGTTAGTAGCCTGTTGCTACTCAATTCATTGGTTAGTAATTGTTAGTGTACGTGCTTGCCAAAGACTTTCTTCTCTAAAGATGTTTACATTCTTTTCTCCTGGGTAGAAGACAGGTACCAGTCCCTCTTTTTGCAGATGTGAGTTGGTTCCCAGGGGACAGGCTGATGGCCATGCTGATTCTCACGGATATAAGCTGATCAAGTCAAAATCACTTGTGTCTGTGAAGCTTTCAGATCAGCTGTTAGCTGTCACAAAGCACTTCAATAATATTTGCACTTACCATGAGCTATTCTCAAAACTAAATTAAATAAAATCACATTTTCCACACCTTTATAATCTCTCCAGTAAATCCATTTTGCTGCTACGTCAGTTACAATTCAGTTATTTGCTTGCATATGGTTCACTGATGTTTAACTGCTGCATGACAAATTTTCAGTAGCTTTTTATAACAGTAGAGTCAAAATAAATTCTGTTGTATCTGAAACTTTTAAAGGAACACTCCCAACTCTGACTTTAGTTTTGTTAAATTTAAATTATGTCAAATTTCAGTGCTGTTCTGTAAGTTCTGTAAACTTTAAGTAACGTTAAGTGTTGTTAATTTCAAGTGATGTTGGGTGTAAGCTCTGTTAATTTGAGTTTCTGTTACATTTAAATTCTGTTAAGTTTAGGTTCTGTCAAGTTCTGTTAAGTTTAGGTTCTGTCAAGTTTCAGTGTTGTAAAGTTTAAGCAATGTTAATTCCTGTTCAGTTTCAGTAATACTAACTTTAAGTTCT
The DNA here is from genome assembly GCF_028018845.1 of Melospiza georgiana. Taxonomy (NCBI): domain Eukaryota; kingdom Metazoa; phylum Chordata; class Aves; order Passeriformes; family Passerellidae; genus Melospiza; species Melospiza georgiana. The sequence continues at coordinate 14,655,103 of NC_080431.1, forward strand.
CTTAGGTGTCCTTTCTGTTATGTTTCAGTGATGTTCAAGAAGGGCCGAGATGGCTCTGCCCAGAGAGTTGGATAGGGTGCAGGCAGGAGAGCTCAGGAGCTTCTGTGGCGACACAGACAATTCATTTAGAAGCCTTGAAGCCTGTCTCATTCACTGCTAGGGGGGAGAAAAGCATGCTGAGATGGCAGCTTGGAGCTGAGAGTTTTCCAGCTGAGTCCCCACAGGCAGGGGCACGGTGTGGAACCTGTAACAGTCCATTGGAAAGCGCCACAGATTCGGGATTTGTGGTGCACGGGCAGCCCGAACTGGGCAGATTGTGAGGGGAAAAAGTTGATCCCAACAAGGTCCAGTGTAGCAAACTGAGACACGAATTAGCAAGTTCTGGCTTTCTCCCTGTTTCCAAGGCAACACATTCCTCAGGTGCTCCCTCCAGCAAGGGGATTATGAGGAATGTGGAGTTCTGCTTTCCCACCCTTCTTGGCAGGGCTCCCGGGTTGCTGCGACCTCACTCCTTTTTCCTCTGGGTCAGATGCAGCAGTGGTGAGAGAGAAAAGCAAAACACAATCTAAAGCAGAGGTAAATCCTCCATTTCCACTAACTAGTTGCTCTAATATTGATCAAGATTTAGAAAAAAATTTGGATTCAAATGAACAATTCCTTGCCTTACCTGTATGATATGGTCATAATGATGTAAATCCATGATATGAAACTCTTTCTCATCACCATGATGCACCCAAGCAAAACAACTTTCCAGCTAATTCAATTAAGTCTGTGCCATTTGGAACCTCAGGTCCTGAGGTCTTTTGGGTGCAATTTTTAGACCGCAACCAACCAAAATTGACCTGCAGCCTGACTCATTGTGGTAAAACAATTTACATTACAGGCATGCCGGACACTGGTGTAGATGTCACACTAATTTCTTACATGTTTTGGCCCAGTGATTGGGATTTAGTAGCTCCTGCAGGTTCAGTCATAAGGATTGGAGGTGCTACTGTGTGTTTGCAAAGTGCATCCAGGATTAACATTTCAGGTCCTGAAGGAAGGACAGCAATGGTACATCCTTTTGTTGTTCAGAAGCCTCTCACCGTCTGGGGGAGAGACATCCTGTCCCAATGGGGAGCAAAACTGGAAGTGGGCCTGTGATGGAAACCACATCAAAAACCTACCACTTTAAAGCTGAACTGCACAACTGATCATCCTGTATGGATTGATCAATGGGCTTCAACAGTGAATAAATTAAATATCCTTAAAAGATTGGTAAAGGAGCAATTACAGCAAGGTCACATCACACCCACAAACAGTCCCTGGAATTCAGCAGTGTTCATCATCCACAGCCATAGCTGTCCAAAACTAGCTGCCTTTTCTGGCAGCAGGCCAACTCACCTCTGAAGGAACCAGCTCCATATGCAAGTTTGACAAAAAAAAGACACTTTGTTCAGAATTTCTTGTCTTTGGCTTTCCTTTTGTTTCTGTTGGCTTCATTGGGTCAATGGTGACCCTCTTAGTCATCATTGTGGTAGCAATGGCATCCAAAGCCTGCTCTCTTCTACTCTTCACTAAGGATGTAAATACTAATGATGCATAGTATAGCAACAAAAATAATTAATGTTTTCCATTTCCAGAGCTGTGTGAATATTGACTGTCTAATCTTCACAGCAGAACAGACAGATTATTGTTTCTGCTTTAGTTATTGCCTCCAGAACCTTAAGTGACATGGTCCCAAAGCTGGAGCTCCCCAGATCCTTCTCTTGGCTATTTCCTAACAGTGAGCTGTCTTATTAAGTCCAATACAGAACAAAAAGTCTTGACCATTTTATTTTTCTGCATCTCTTTTTCTCTTTTTGAAGTGATGGACCATCACATCTCTTTTTTTCAGTCCTCTGCTTGCTGTACACCAACGTCTCAACAGGGTGGGAACAGGATTTACAATGGGTGTAGCACAAGTCAGGCTTGGGCAGGGGCTCTGCTTTTTGGATCTCATACATTGCTGCAATATAAAAGCTACAACCACTTTTCTGGGTGTAATCACAGAAGCCACTTGATATGAAGTCCTGCTCATTATTTCATCAAGGATTTTTGTCCAAACATTGATGTCTTAGGGAAGCACAAGAAATAAATTAAACTTCCATTTATTCTTTGGTGCAATTTTTGCCTCAGGGTGTTAGATGCTACTACTGTGTGCTGTTAAGAACCTGTTGTGTTTTATTCTATGGTGTCTAAAAAATTATTTTTAGAGTTACTAAAACATTTGGAGAATTCCCATGTGTCAGAGAGTGAAATGTTTTAATTTATGACTTAAACATCTCCATGAAAGATTTCTGTGTATTATAGCAAAACTTCCCCACTTTCCCCTACATACTCTTGAAAATACAAGTGCCACTCCAGCCTTCTTGCAGCACCTTTCAGGCACTGGAACACTTCAATTTTTTCAACTAAACCCAAATAATAGAACTTTACTATTGTCAAAGGCTTCCAGTTGTTACACAGCAAGGTTTTTGTTCTATTCTTTCAGTTTTATAAATCTGTTAGGCTCCATCCTGCTCTCAATTTCTCTCAGTTTTACTTATTTTCAATGCAATCATCACATCTTTTAGGCCACTCTATGCTAACTTTGTCTGGTTTGCTGAAAGGGCAATACCTTTATGTTTTATGCCATTAGCAAGGAAAAGAGATGTGTTGTCCTTTGAGATTAAAATCACTCTGGTATGCCCCAGTATATGTGGAACTGCACAGCATTAACTAACATACAAAAATGAACATTCCCACTGCTGTTTTAACCACAAACAAATAGCTCTTAATTACTACTAAATTCTCAACTTCCAATTTCCATAATATTCCGTGGAATAAGTCATGTAAACCTTGTAGATACTTTGGTCACTATGTCCTTTATGCAACATCGTCAGAGGAAACATGCAATCACAAAGCTGAAAAACAGAAATCTCTGTGATTGAAGACTTTTTGTCTTATGACTAAAAGATTTTTAGTCTTATGACTTTCTTTAAGCCTTTTAGTCTGAAAAATTCCTTGTTATGCAAGAAATCTGTTTCCTAACTTGTTCTGACAAATGTCACGGGTGGAAAAACTCTCTAAGGGAAGATTTATGATCTATAGGATAGTTTTCTTTCTCTGCATTTTCCAGAAGACTGAATTACTCAAATACAAACCGCTCTTTGATTTGTGTGTCTCCATGTTCAGCACAAAGAAATGAAATAACAGGAAAGGGAAAGCGACAACACTCATTATCTGTGGGTAACTTTTTGGCACCAAAATATTATTAAAAACTAGAAAGTGCTGAGGCACTAGCATAGAATGATGCAGCAGAAACAGGGTTCTCTGCAGGAAAAGCTATCTTTGTTCTGTTCTTCATGCTGGTCACCATGTTGGCAGGCACATAAACACCCCAGCATATGGTTTTGAGTAGAGACTGCCAGAACACCACACACAGAGGGTTGCTCTTCATGGGAGGAGTTCAATTGGGATCTCTTAGGAGGTCAGGGTAACAGCTGAAATGCCACAGGACATACCCAGAGCAGAAGTAATTGTAAGGATAAGCCAGTTCAGGACTTGTCACCTCTGAACAGCAAAATAGAAGTGAGAATGCAACTCTCCTTTCTCAGAGAAGACTCCAAGGAGTAACAAAACAGCAACCAAACACTGAGACACAGCTCAGTTAGGTCACAATTGCCTTGGTACCTTGGGGACTCAGTGTGGCCAGTGGCCACAACACAGATCTTCTGAACTTACACTGGCAGGGACTGAGCCCATTTGCACTTTTAAGTGGAGTTTCAAGGGGGCAAGTTTAGTCAGCCTGGAAAGGACAAATGCAGCTGCAAAATCTGAGCAAGAACAGTCAGTAAGGTCTTGTTTCAAGAATGCCTCTGAATAAATTTTATGCTAAGTTAAATGTTGCTTCAGTTCTTCCCTGAATCAGGACTGAATGCCAGAACCACCAGACTTCAGGGATCATGAGAGGTTGATTTCACTGGGATACAGTATCTCCTTTTTTGCAAGTTGCTTTTTTATTTGTTACAACATCAATACACTTGAAAAGAAGAGAAAGGCCACACTGGAAAACATTTAAATGCATTCTGATCTCTGTGAACCAGCAGTAACCTGCAGCTGATGCCACAGCTGGAGCATTCTCAAACTGCTCAGACACCCAAATCAAACCAAGAGCATTCAGCACTTTTAAGGTCTTGGAGACCCACTCTTTGTGGTTTGCATATAGACCTGAGAAAAATAATACTCTTAACACTGAAAGATGATGCTTTAGGTAATGGAATATGATATTCTGAAGTCAAATAGCTGCTGCAGAATTACAGTCACCTGCATAAGTACATGGAATATTTTAAATCATGAAGATCTGGACTGCATATAGTGGAGAATAAGTAAGTTTGAACAACATGCATGGCAAATGTAAAAATATTACTTGATGACCTACAGTTTTAAATTGCCCAAGACACATTCAAAAGTAATCAGATGCTCAGTCTCCACTCTCATCTCTTTGCTAAGTCTGGATATCCTCATTACTGGTAAATAAAATTTTAAAACTCTGGCTTTATGCAATTAAACTGATGTCAAATCTAGGGCATTTTAATATTTGTTTTGTATTTTTTCTCCTATTTGTTAGTTCTGCTGATTCAGTATTTTTATACAAAAATCAAAACATCATTTGCTGGTATAAAAGGCATTTTAGTATATTTTCAATGTATAGAGGTTTTCAGTCCAGGTAAAAATAGACCAGCTATAAATTAGTGTATTTCACATACAAAAATTATCCTTATGTTAACATCTCAGTTCATAAACTAGTCACAAACTGCTTATAAAGAGGCACTTAAAAAAATCTGCACTTGGCCAAAACCAATACCCATAAATTTTAATTACTAGAAAACTCTACCAGCCCTTCTCCTTGTAACATGGTTATCAGACCAACAGGCACAGTGATCACTTGGTATTTTCAGCTGGAAGTAGAAAACAGTTTCTTGTTGCTCATTCCCCTCGTTTCAAGGAAAGGCACAGTGGTTACCTCAAGGCAACAGTTGATGCTTTCCTCCAGAATAAGCCCCAGCACCCTCTTGTGCTTTTGAAACAATTTGTTGAACTGTTTGCACCATTTGCACATACCTATGTGGGGAAAACCCCCACTCCTGCTGCAGGTGAAGCTAAGAACTGGTGTTAAGCACTCTCATCTGACACTAACTTTTAGGAACTGTTTCTTTGGTCACATGTTGTTTAATCATGAAACATGCAGGTCCACAGTGGACAGTATTTTCATTCATCCTGAGCATTGGCAACCTTTCCAGTTTATTGCAACATGTGTTGATGCAGAACCCAATCCTATTTGTCCCTGAGCCAACAGCATTGTCCCAGCAGTGCTGGCTGTTTCAAGAGGCAGTCAATATCCATGTGAAGCCATGTTAATCATTTCCCTGAATACCCAGGGTATGGAGGGGGTGGGGGATACTGTATCACAGTCTGTGGGGCTGCAGTATAACGTGGAGGTAGGTCAGCTGAGTGCTCCATCTCATGTTCATAACTGTATGGTGGTGGAGCCACTGAAATGGGAGAAAAAAGAACACAGAGTTAAAAAACTGTTTTTCAGATGCAGCCTTCAAGTATTTTCTTGCTGATATCCAGACTTGCATGCAACTGATATAAAACCTGGCAATTCATTCATTTTTTTCCCCAGACTGCCATTATACAGTCAATTTATATCAATGTGAGTCATTGTTTATTGCCCTTTACTTCCCTCCTTAGCTGTGTGCCTACCAACAGGCTGTGCCTGTAACAGTGTCTGAGTGCCTGTATGGCACATGATACCAGGAGAATGTGGTAGAGCTAAACATTTTTGGGGGAGAAAGGCTGAATTTATCAGATCCATTCCCTTCCACCTCCTTCAGCAGCAACAGGGATTTATGTAATGTCAAAATGATGGCAGTCAGGGTTCTTGATCTCCACAGACACCTCAAACACCCTCTGGATCTCCAGGTGCCACACCATGGCAAACACATCAGCATCACACTCCCAGGGCAAGACATCTTAGCATGGCTTGGGCTGAGGAAGAACAAAGCTTTCACCTTGCTCACACCAATGGGGACATCTCAGGAGAGCCCAGCATTCATAAACTGGATTAGGCATTTAGGAGGCAACAAAAATAATCAGAAGTAGCTGAAAACTTTTTCTCAGTTACTTCTAATAACATTAAAGAAAAAGGATTAATTCACTGACAAAAAAGACAGTGAATGCTGCAGAATGATAGCAGGTAAGAACTAAAGGCTCTTTATCAGCATCCAAATAGAGTATTCTCTACAAATTTTAAGGTCCAGAGTCTCCTCATATGTCCATTTATGTCACCACAGATGCTCTCCTGTCCCCTCCATAGATGTCTCAGGCAGACTGGCAACAAAACAGTACTAGCAAAGAGTGGAAACAGAAACCAAGGATGTTTGTCATGGGGGAAGAGACTCAAATCCCACTGCGCCATGAAAAGCATGCTCTGCTCTCTTGAACACTGCACTGCTGCTGTGGCTGAGGCAGAAGCAAGAGCATCCTCACACTCGCTGTTCCTGTCCAAAGCAGGTAATGGCAGGGGCAGTGTTGGCCACAAGCCATGCAGCCAAACCAGGCCAGTCATTATTCCAGAAGTGTTCAAGACAGCAGGGAACACAGAAAACACTTCCAAGCTTCCCCATCCTCCTCTTGCTGAGAGGAAGAGCTGCTCAAACTGATGCTTGAACTAGAGGCCTTGAGGTGGAGTCAAACTGCCTAGAGATTGAGAGATAAGGGTGTGTCATTGCAGAAACAGACTTGGGGAGGAAAAGCTTACAGCCCTGGAGTTTTCATTTTGTTCTGCTTTTTACAGCTTGCAGCAACTATTTATTTTTGAAGTAGCTCTTCATGGTTGAGAATATTGCCATTTCCTTTCATACTCATCACTGTACACAAAACAATGTTGAAATTATAAGGATGATCACAGATGCTTTCAATCTAACTGGAAACTAATACTGTGAGGGAGAAAACAGACATTAGAGCTGGTATAATAAAGGAATACATAAAAAGTATTGCATAGCTTGTTGATAAGTATATATAATGCACCTGAGGTTCTCTGCAAACTCTGCAACAGGAGGGAATATAAAAGTAGGGATCTCTAGGAGTGGGATGACAAGACTTCATGCATGGAACACCTCTGTGTTTTATCACAATGAATTCCCAAAGTAATTGCTCCTGAATTGGTAATTAACAATGTCACTGAATTGCATAAACACCATTATGCTGCATCCAGGGCCTGCTTTTCTCTTCAACAATGTGGCCATTTCCATATGGTAGATGTGGAATTGAGGCAAATGTGCCTTGCAGACCCCAGCTGGCTTGGTGCCACCTCCTTTGGTGCTCCCAGAGTGGTGCAAGTTGACAAGTGTGGTGCAGTGAGTGACTCTACACCAAGCTGGCTCATTCACAGCCATATGTACCAGCTCACACTCACTCTGGACACAGCTGCACTGCCCCAGAGGCAGGAGGGGTCCCTACTGTCCCCTGGGATGCTGCAGACCCTGTGACACCTCTGGCTTAGACCCTGTGCCTTCCTGCTGCTGCCTGCACCTCAAAAAATGACATCACAACAATTCTAACTCACAGAGAAGCTTGCACTGAGCAGGTCCAACACTCCGCTAACTTTGACTAAGGCACAAACAGGTACCTCAGCACCATGTCCCCACCTGGGGCTGGGGGAAGGGGGTAGAACTAGGTGATCTCTTAAGGTCCACCCTAACCCAGTGCATTCTGTGATTTTATAACCATTGTCTAAATTTGTACTCCAAATTGCAGTTCAGGCACGATGCCAGATGAGTGCAGAGATTGAGCACTGCATTCCTAGCCAGCAGTCCCTCCTGCTGGGACATGCAGTACAGAACACCCTGCAGAGATGCCCACGGGCTTTTGTAGAAACCAGCTGAGATCCTGCAGCACCCAGCAGTGCTTGTGAGCTCTGGGCAAAAACCAGGCAGCTCAGGTGGCATCAGACTCCACATCACTACTCAAAGCCTTTGCACTATGGTCCACAGACCTTATTGTGCAGGTTTTCCCCCTTCTGTGATATGCCTGGCCTCCACTATATTGGACAATGCAAAGGAGCCAGCTGCACATGAAGAACAAATACAAAAACCAGAACATTACAGAAGAACAAGTGATCTATAGCCAGAGAGCCTCCAGCACAGGGAGATGGAGGCTTATTTGTCCTGTAAAATGCAGCACTGCCCTGAGCAAGGACTTGACACACTCCTGCAGGCTCCATGAGCCACCCACCTGTGAAGTGTGTCCCCTGGCCAGATCTCCTTAGCCCACCCAGCAGCTGAACAAGCTCTCCCAGACAGAGCTGTGCTGCCAGACACTGCATGCTGAGCTGCCCTGCCTTTCTCTGCAGGAGCTGTGCTATTCCCCTCCAGACTGAGAAGAGCCTCCTGCTGTAGTTACATTCCCCATTTACTTTGTGCCAGAGACTGAAATAGTTCATGCCTCAAACACTGATATAAAAGAGTTTTGCACATTATAACAAAAACTGCATAAAGAAGCTACAACCAAAGAAGCTTCCCTGAAGATCCCTGACAGGGATTTTGGACTGTAAGTTAAACCACCTAGATAAGATGCTATTGTTCAGGGAAAAACAAAGAAGGCTGAGGGAATGTATCCACAAGAAAGCCAAACCCAGCACAGATTCTTCCCTGGCTGTGTTTGGTGTTGGGGAGACCACAGCCCACAGCAGCCAGGTTTCCTCTCCCCAAAAATGAGGAGGGGCAGGAGTTTTTGTGTGTAACCTCTGGTCAGAGGCAGTGAACACCGATCCTCCCTTACACAAACCAGCCCAGCTGTGAAGCCCCAACCCCACAGATGACATCTATGGGACATTCATGGAGAGGCAGCTGAGGGAGTGCCATAATCCATCAAAGACCCCCTCCCCACCAAAGTGCCCCCCAGAGTCATTCCTGAAGCCTTGCACCACAGGACTGCACGTGATGCAATGAACCCAGAGTCTGTTGTAAGGGACAATGGCAAAGTCCCCCTGCCCCAGGGAGGTGCCTGGGTTTTCCTACCTGGACTGAGCCATATCATCCCATTGGATTCTATACTTTTTTGGGGGAACCATCACCTCCAAGAAGCCCAGCTGGAGAGGATCGATGGAACTCGCTGGGATCCATGGAGTGGTGATATTTTCCTTATTCTGTCTCTGTCACCTACCTTTCTGCCCCCCACATATTTTCTATTTCTTTCTCTCTCTCTCATGTCAGACCAAACCCATACTATTGTCACTGGCACATGGTCTCGTTTGCATCTTAATTTGGGCAGAGGCATTTCTAACAATTTTAATAACCAGATCATGAGTGTGGAGCTGTAACTCTCCAAGGATAACACTCCTGCCACGACCACAGGCACTCTGGCAGGGCTGAACCTTTGGTTCCTTACCTGGGTACGTGTTGATGGTGTTGATGTGCGTTGCTCGGATGACCCCGACTCGAGTCTCACGGGTGCTTTTCACGCACATGCAGATACAGATGGCAATCCCAGCAAGCACTCCCATCATAAATACTATGCCAAAAACAATTCCAGCTATCGCTGTGCCTCTGCAAGGGGAACGCAGACATGCAGTCAGACTCAGACAAATCATGTTACAAAGCAAAATTATTTTCTCCAGAGCAGCCTCTATGTGACAAAAACTGCATTTTAATTACTGAAAAGGCCTCAAATCTTGATCCAACAAAAGGCATGATCCATCAAGGCATGTGAATATGAAAAATGAAAGACATCTGAAAAGAAAATGAGAAATTCTTTCAAAGTCACCTTTGCAATTGTGTCAGATCACTCTGCTGATTTATCATACATTAAATCCTCCTGTTTTAGGACCATCTAAATTTATCTACTTTTACTTACATTATGAGGAACAATTCCTTCCTTTTCCCCTCACCACGTAGGATCTCTTTTTTTCTGAAAGGCTTTGGTGTGGTGTTGTAAGGTCCTCAAGACAAGGTGAGAGATGAGAATTTGACTCCATGTTCTCAGAAGGCTGACTTATTATTTTATGATATATTAAAAGAAATTATATACTAAAACTATGTAAAGAAAGAGAAAGGATACATCAGAAAGCTAGAAAAGAATGATAATGAGAGCTCACGACTGACTCCTCAGAGTCTAACACAGCTGATGATGATTGGTCATTAATTAAAAACAACCCATACAGAAGGAATCCAAAATGCACCTGTTGGTAAACAACCTCCAGACCCCATTCCAAAGCAATGAGATGATCACTGTTTTCATTTCTTTTCTGAGGCATCTCAGCTTCTCAGGAGAAAAATCCTGGCAAAGGGATTTTTCAGCAAATATCATGGTGACTTATTGGTATGATTTTCTTTTGAAAAGAAAGACCAAGTTATCCCCAGCAATATATTTCAGAAGCATCCATGTGCATGATATACTTTCACAGAATATTGTCATTGTTTTATTCTAGGTCAAAAAGTCCTCCTGCTGTGCTTCTGAGCCCACAGATTAAGGATAACATCCCTCTTCTCAAGGATGAGCAGCATAAAGCAAAGCAACACCACCCTTTCACACATTTGCTGCTTCAGCCAGCACACATATCTGAGGCTTACACAATTTCATTTAAAATGATCCAGAGGAAAGAATTTAACTCAGCTCCTGAAATAATGAATCCGAATTTCCTTGAAATTTTAATATAGAGAAAGGAAAGAAAGCTTTATTGTACTCACACGTTGGAGAAAAACCTTGGAAAACCTCAAAAAAAAGAACCTCACTAAGAGACACTGAAGAGCTTCCAATACTACTGAGAGCAAAATCAGACTTTTTGATGAACCCTGCTTCACTCAGGTTAGTTGCCAGCTACAGGCAGTTAAGCATGTTATATGAAAGATGCTATTTAAAGCCTACCCTTTCATGGAAAAAGCCCAGTGACTTGACAGAAATATTCTTACTTTGTGCCTCTCTTCATCTTCCAGCAAAGACTCCAAATTGCAACCTTGCTGGCAACCTTTCTACTGAATATTTTAAGCAATCCAAATGGATAGTTTGTCAGCACGAACAAGCCTCACTAGGAATTACTGCAATGTAGAGAATACAACAGGCACTGCAATACCACAAATATTAAGAGAAGTCTAAACCATAGTTTAGATTCCCCACAGAAGCATGGGAAAACATAGCAGGCCTGTTTTTCAAAATGCTGATCGTCTGCTCACTTCAAAAAACTGAGCAAGAATCAGGATGGACTCAATACTTGAAAATAAGATCTTCTATTTGGGAATCTAAATATGAATTTTAGAGCTTGTTTTTAGGCCCCAGCTATTCAGGAACTTGGCCATGATTTGCAGTACAATCACTTAATTGTGCAGCATAAGTAAACACAGAACATATGGTGTTGTAATAAATACACTGCCAGAGAGCTAAATTGTTTTCTGCTGTTCTGTAGCAATGAATGAAGAGTGTGCAGGGAGAACAAATCTGGTAATGTTTTGCAGAATATATGAAGCCCTAATTAACAGAAGCCTAACTCATGACAGCAAACACCTGGCTGTAAAACCAGTAGCTCAAAATGCCCAGGAGATCAAGTGCTTTGCATTAACCACCATGAGTAACTGAGAAATACACTTAGAATAACTGGCATCTAAGAAAAAAGAAGTCTTTTCCTTTCAGAGATGCTCTTGGAAGAAAATCAAGGCAACAATATCACTGTCTTGAGGGAAAATGTCATAGGAGACAATAGTTTGATTCAGAAGATGCTTTAAACCTTGACTCTCTTCATTCCAGAAGATTCTCTAATAATATCACAATTAAAAACTATGGTACCCCTTTTACAAACAAGTGATTCGCTACTGCTTTTGCTACATTCACTTGGTGGGTGAAGCTCTGTAAGCACTGCATCAGAGTTGCAGGGAACTCCTTTATGCAGAAATAATCCCTCTCCCAGCTGGATTCCCAGCAGCAGAACCAGTCACTTCACTGACCACTGCCCTCCAGTCCTGCCCTGCTCTGTTCATGGCCCACTGCTGCCCAGCTCCCACACCCCTGGCACACTCTGCCTGGCTGATCTGCCAAACCCCAGAAACCACAGAAACAGCTCCTTGTGCTTCCAACCAGCTGCACCCTGAGGAAAACTCAACCTCCAACCCAGAAGCATGTAACACACAGCACATATTACGTTTCCATGCTAAATTAAAATTCCTGTATTAATAAAGCCCGTTGTGTAACAGTTTAAATAGTTTGCCTTCACTATTTTCAAAGGCAAAGGCATCCCATTTACTCCAGAAGTGTTCAGCCAGATTCCATACCCCATTTGTGCTGAGAAATGGGTTGCACTCTTCATTGGCAAGACACAGCTGTAGAAAGCCCCTCTGCATCTGCCTCCACCTGAAACTCAACAAGGACTGAGGTTCACTGTTAGAAAAGGCCTCTGAGCCTAAGCACAACTATACTGATTGAGAGGACTCGAGGAGATGTACTCTTTCAAATGTACACAACAGAATACACATAACTCCATACCACAGCTAATGGTGAGTCAGAATGCAAACACACTCTGACTCACAGACCTGCCCTTGAAGCCCCTCACAATGGCCCCAGTGAAACCAGGAGCTCATCGCCTCCCCTTGGCTGCATCTCCTCAGCATCAAATCCTGGCAGGACAGTGGTCATGTAGCAGCTTTTCTGGGCACACAGCACAAAAAGAAACGTTTATTCTTTTTGTGGAAAACCTACAACTAGAATATATGAGTTGGAAAATCCCAGCTTTACAGAGACAGGGCAATGGAGTGGCATTTAAAAATATTTTATTCCAGTATCAGTCTCATTGAAGGGTGAGACATAAGAGATGTAAAATTCATTGCTGTTCTATCAGAACCCAAACTATTTCCTGGTTACAATACCTTATAAATAATTTTCAGCCTATTAGCCTTTGCCACACAATGCTACTAATACTTCTAACACCAATCACCTATTACTTACCCCACGTGGTCTTGCTACAATGCAACTTGCACAGTTTTAATTCTCCAAAATATGTGGTCTTTTTGCAAGGCCATCATTTGAAACTTGTTTCAAGTTCAATCTCTCTCTCAACAATGCCATCTCTATTCTATGGCCTTTCTAAGTCAGCACACCTTATCTCAGAGTTTGCATAGAACTGTACAAAAAAATGTACAAAATATACAAAAGCTTTGTGAGCTTTCAGTCAGGTTTTGAGAATTCTTTACAACTCCATTTCTCATATGTATGAAGAAAAATAAGCATGTATTTTTTTCTAACATGTTAAGGCTTCTCTTTGCCCTGTTATAGAATTTTTGAAAATAAATATCCTAAAAGCAAATATGCCTTTTTATTAAAGCCTGCTTGCTTTGTCCCTCTTTCACACATTGATATTGTAGATTTCTTTACAGAGATACAGAGGAATATAGTGGGGTTTAAAGCTGTTCAAGGGAAAGTGCCCAAGAGAAAAAGCGACGCTTCTTGTAGAAGAAGACTAAAGCAAAAGAAGACTTGGAAACTACACAGCAGAAATACAGAGCAACTAGGAAGTTTTTTAAAAAAGGGAACATTTTGAAATTGAACAGTTTGAAGGAAAACATTATGCAAAGTCCTGACAGGGGAGGTATAACTTACCCTGAAGAAGGCTTCAAGCATCAGCTCCTTATTGCTCTTCAGTACAATCTTTTATACCCTTCATCTTACAGAGCATGACACCTGTGTGCCCCCTGTACCCTTTGGTGGTTGGTCAGTGCACCTTGGCACTCCATGGCTCGTTACCTCCAATACTGTTCACCCGTCCTGCACACCTGTAGCCCATCAGGGATGAGGCTCAGCTGCAGCCTCACTCCCAATTTCCACAAACTGTGTGCCTGCAAAGTCCTTCACAGAAACAAAGCCAATAAAGAGGAGAGGACTGCCACAGAAAAATAATACATGGGAAAGTAAAGACTGAGAGGGGAAAAGTAATTTTAAAGCTGTAGAAATGTCAAGAGACACTGTCAAGATAAAAATCAGCTATTTAAAGAAGCAGCTTTTCTCCTGTTTTTAGCAACATCCCACTGGAAAGAATATAAATCTCATTCCCAGCTTAACATTTCTGGCCCAGACAGATTGGTTAATTTTTTACTGTATCACTTGATGGATTTCTTTTCTGCAAACCTGTCCAGTCTTGACCTAAGCTCAGGTAAATTTTAGGACCCACAGCCTCAAGTGGCAAAGAATTTCCTGACTTAATGGAAAAGAGTCATATAGTCACAGAATGATTTATGTTGGAAGGGACCTCAAACACCATCTAGTTCCAACCTCCCTGCCATTGGTAGGGATGTCTTTTAGCAGACCAGATAGCTCCAAGCCCATCCAAGCTGGCCTTGAACACCTCCAGGGATAGGACTTCTCTGGACAACTTATTCTACTACTTTGCCATCTTCTCAGTAAAGAATTTTTCCTTAGCATCTAATTCAAACTTCCTTCTGTCAGTTTAAAACCACTACGTGTCTGACAAACTGTCCCCTCTGTGACTATTCTTAATTAAATACCCAATAGTTTTCTCTGGGGATCCCAGCCCTCAGCTCATCACATACCAGCTACCCCTTCCTTCTGCACTGCATGTGATTTTACAGACATTTAGAATCATTCCTGCCAGCCAACTCTTCCCCTGCAGAAACCTGGTCCCTCTTGGCTGTTGTGCCTACAGATTCCTTCATGCCTTGAAGCCCTGGCCACTCCTCACTGCATTTTGTTCTCAACCTCTTTTGCTGTTTCCTGAGAGCATGGTATTAGATTTGTTTTTCTTGACTGTCAAACAGTCAGGAAAGAAGGTTTTTTGGCACTATTTACCATAGTACCAAGTCTCATTTCTGAGAGTAATGTCAGTCTAGAGCCCATGAAGTTCTCTGGGAGCCCAGCTCACTTTATAATACTGTATCAATTTGGGAACTCTCATTGTAGAAGGGACAGTGCTCTGCAGCAGAGATGCATTTATACTGGCATAAAGGTATTTTCAGCCTGAAATTGCTGATGTTAGCAATTTTACAACAATTTGACCAAGTATGGCACGTTGTTAGAAACATGTGAGGATCAATATTCCCACTGTCTTCACAATATTCATTACCATGTTACTGCAAGAAAGATGTGCCATTCTCAGACTTCGCTCAGCTCATCTCTTTCATCTCATCATCTTTCCTAATTCTAGTTCTTTATGAATTCCCCAATTAATTTATTGCCAACTCTCTGTATTTATGATTTGTTGACACTGTACCTCTAGAATAATATTAGTAACAATGCATGCAATACACTTTGAAAAACTACTGCTAATATTAATAAATGCCCTTTAATTTCTCACTCTTCAAGGCATTTGAAAAGAAGCATTGTGCCAGTGTCAAACTGCAACAAAGCTAACTGTTTTTTTAAAACTCACTCTCTGAGATAAAATAAAACAGAAAAATCAATGATCTTTCATACTCTGATCCAGATATTCTTGTTTGGAAAAAATTACTATTTGGACTCAGACTCAGTGTGATTCAGAGGGAGGCAGTGTTGGACTATTTATCCAATTTGGTTGGCAAACCCCTTGGTTACTTGGACTAATTACAACTGCAGCAGCAGCACTGCTCAACTTTCACCTCTCTAAGAATCAAAGCACAAGAGAAGTCAGGATGACAAAGTGAGCTTCCAAAAAGTTATTAAACCCCAGTTATGGATCACTTTTGGCAGTTGGGTTGCTGAGTATAGACATCTAGGAGAATCACAGGGTAATGGTATTTCTAGTAATTCTTAACATATCCTTTCTAACACTGATTTTAATTATAGTAGCTTCTACAAACTCCATGAGCTCAATGCAGGTGCCTAAGTCACTATTCTGACTTCTGGACATCTTACCAGCTAGATCCTGGAATCTCTGACTTATGGACAGTCAAACCTGCATTGCTTTACCCAGGAGTGTATCTTAGATGGTATTTGTGAAAAACGCATATTTTATGATTGGCTTTTTGAAAATATTAAAATGAATATTATATGTGTTATGTTAGAAAGTTATGCTGTATTAATTTTTTAAGCAATGTGTTGAATATAGTTTTAGGTTATAACATAAAGTTGAAATAGAAACTATGCTATGTAAGATACTTTTTTTTAAACAAAGGACTCGCACTGAGATAGCAGCCACAGGACACCTAAATCTTTCAGAGAAAGAGAATTTATTGCTCCATTATCAGGAGAAACAAACTTCCTGCCTCGCTCAGCCCTGAAGACCCCGGTTAGGACTACAAGGAAGAAATTGACACTGACCAGACAGAATCCTTTTTTCAAATGGAATTTGTGCATCATGTATGAGGTGTATGAATATGCAACAGATTATTGTTTTTAAGGGTTAATCCTCTGTTAACATGTGTCCTTTTTCAGGCTTATGCTGCCCAGAAAAAGGTACCTGGACATCTCTAACTCTTTGTTTCTATTGTCTCATATTGTCCTAATCCAAATTGTCCAAATTATTATTACTCTAATTATATTGATATTTTTATAACCATTTTATTACTATTAAACATTTAATTTATTTTTTTTTTAAAGTGATTGGCGTTTTTCACAGTATTTCTGCCCAGCCTGAAACCAAACCTGTAGAGTCACAGTTGCCAGAAAGAATGATAGTTCAGCACCTTTTGGCATATCTGCTGCCTGCCTAATGCCTGTAACAAATCCCCAAAACAGCCACAGATGACATGATTTTGGCGTGACAGGGAACATTCTGCACAAAGACACAGTGAGGCAGTGGTCAGCGAGACAACTGTGCAGACACTGAGGGAAAGGGTCAGGAGATGGAGCTTTTAACACTTTCACCAAGGCAGGATGCAAATGACACACAGATTAACTGATTTTTTAAAAAGGAAGAACTGCAATTGCTGTAATAAAAAGTAGCAATTCCTCAATATTTACAGGTCAATGCACTATACAAGAGAAGTTAACGCTAGACATGGAAACCAACAGAGAACTCTGCCATGCTTCAAGGCATTTTCAGAGATGCCCTTCATTATCTTGCTGTTTCAACAAGGAAGCTATCTTGTCTTCATTGTTTCACAGCTCTCTATCTGTTCTAATCAACTTCAGTTGCAGAGTTTTGCATAACAAAGGCCGGTCCTTCTTATATTTCTCTACATAAAACCATTTCCTTGACAGCCTTTTGCCATCCAGCCACTACTGCAAGCATTGCAGCATGAGCTGTTGGTGGAGGTGATGCCACATACTTTTTGTCTTTTCCTTTTATATATTCTCTGTATTCTTTACACATGTATTTCTAGCTCTGTAATCTATCATTGTATCTGTGGCTAGTTTTCCCACTACTTTTCCCCACCTTTTCCCTAGGCAGAAAGACAAAACATATTTCAGAGCTCCAAGCCCCAGGGGGTACAAGGCTCCATATTCTATCTTGGTTCTTTCTGGGAACTAAGGCTGAAAACCAGCTCTTCAAGACACATTTTCATGAACAAAGTTTAGTTTCCATCGGAGGGGGGAGAATTCAGAGAAGGCTGAACTGGGGAAAATTGCATCAGCACTTATGTCTCCAATTGGTGATTTTTGTCAATTATGCTGATTTGCTAAACTTACAAAACTGTATTCACCCCATGTGGGCGAGGGCATTTTGTGGAAACTTTCCCTATCTGCCTCTGGAGGCCTCTAATAAAGACCAACCTTTGTATCACCTCCTATACTGATATTATCTTGAAAGTGTGTTGTTTTATTTCTAGGTTTAAGTCATCACTGGCAGAGCTGAGAGTTAACCTCCTCTGCTGTCATATTTCCTTCACCTGGAATATCTTTGTTTCATTGGTTCCTTAGCCGATGAAAGGGAATTAAATGGTAATTTGCAGAAAATCCTACAGCTCCTAACATGATAACCATACCTATTTATTGCAGTTTCTGTAAAAAAAAAAAATAGCAGCAGGACTCTTCATTTCATTTAGGGGGCAGAGTGTGAAAAAATTTAGACTTTACTCATCTGTTTATTTAGAGCTGGGACCTAATCCCCAGACAGGGCATCCTCCAGGCATTTCACAGAAGGGCCTGTGTTAGCACAGCAGAGGCCAGGTGGCTCAAAGCACAATGAAGCCTTACGTTTTTAGCTTTTATATTTTTCAGATGCTGTACTACATTAGTGTCTAACTCTGAACTTCATACAGAGTGTTAGTTGTCACGGTTTTGGAGAGCAGCATGCAATAAGAACACAGTGAGTCCATGAAGCAACAGCTGAGGTTTATTGTTGGGTGTTCTTTTATAGGCTTCAAATTTCCTGCTCTTAAACATCTGATTGGTTGGAGTCTTAGCACCGCCCAGCTCACTGGCCAATGAAACGTCTGCGTTCAGGATTCAATGGGATTGGCTGAGGTCCCCCGTTTGAGTTTATTAACATTAATTATCATACCCAGGGGCTTGTTTACTTCTGTTCTTTAATGAGCTAGGCTGGTCGAGTTGGTGTCTGTTATGGCCAATTTATGTGTGCAGCCACAGACCGGCTGTAGCTGTCACAGTCAGCAAGCTCTCATCATAGTTTGGTCAGACTAAACAACCCTTCCAGGCCTGAGAACCAAGGTTATCATCACAGCCTCAGGCTTGAAAAGTATAAACAAAAGTAAACTGGGGAGAGCAAACTGGAGGAATGTGACTTAACGACCTGAAGCTGTAATTGGACAATTAACCCCTGATATGAAAACAGACCAAACTTATATCTGCCTGAAAATCTCATGACTGTCATCCATATTGGGTGTAGGTTGTGGGAATCATTAAAATTAGAGGTAAAATTGTATTTTAAGGCTTACAAGCAGGTATTGTATTCAAAATAAGCAAGCATTGTTTTAACCAAAGGTATGTGTACTTATAGTGGTTGGATAAATCTACTGTCAGTATGCTTTTGCTTTGTGTGATTGGTTAAAAAACTTTTAAAGTGAGTTGTAACATGGAGTTCTTTAGCTGCTGCTGAGGACGTGAGCTGCTGGCATCTTCGCACTGTCCCAACCATGTAATGAGACTGATGCTGGAAAATAAACCAGCTTGAGACGTGTTCCACAGCAGTCCTGTCCCGTTCGTGATTTTGTATATACTGTCACAGACATATTCTATGAAAAATCCTTTTGCAGGATCTTTTCTCCTGAGAAGCTGAGAAGCTTCAGCTCCTCCATGTTTTGCTGCTTTGGAATATGATTTGGAGAATTGTTTACCCAGCATGTGAAATTGTTTTTACTTGATGACCAATGACAGCCACCTGTGTCAAGGCTGTGAGCAGTCACAAGATTTTATTATCATTCCTTCCCATTCCTTTTCTTTGCTAGCTTTCTGATGAAATCTCTTCTTCTGTTCTTTTAGTGTAGTTTTAGTATATAATTTTCTTTTAATAAAATAAATATCATAAAATAATAAATCAGCCTTCTGAAACATTAAGATTCTCATCTCTTCCCTTGCCCTGGGACCCCTGTGCACACCACCACATTATTATTCTATATACACCTGTATCATAGCCTCTGAGAGGCTTCTGCACTGCCCACATCACTGGAAAAGCATTCAAGGAGCAAAACCAAACTGGAGGCTTTAGCTCATGTTGCACCTTCTGGAAAGCCCAGCAACGTTCCTGTTCATTTTAATGGAATTTGTGCAGAGACCAGCATGGTGAGGGAGGGAGCACAGGGACCCACCTGCTGAAAAAGTGTCAGGGCTGTTTCCAGTTCCCTGGTGGCAACACCTGCACGTGGAAAACAGCTTTGATTGCAAGGAGCCAAGCCATTTTCGATTCTACACATGGCATGCATTGAGCTTTGCAGGCACTGGAATTCATGGTCCTTTCCCAACTCTTAGCGTTACTTCAGTTGGACTCTTTCATTGACATTTTAATGAGTGATAAATCACTCCTGAAGCAGAAGCTTATTGCCTTTTCTTCCTTTTTTTTTTAAGTTATTGGAGAATGAGGGAAGATAGAGGAGACAATTTTGCCATTTAATGCAGCAAAGGAGAGGAAAATTGTAACCAAAAATCCTTTTCACAACAACAAAGTGAAAATAACATTGAATAAAACAAAGTTATAAAATATCTGAATATGAACAGATAACACTACCTTAAGACCAGAAAAAATGCCTTTTGACCGTTTCATAAATCTGATTCTGAGAATATAAACTTTTCCTCAAAAATGCATTAATTAAATGCATTTATTAAATTTCAACTCAGATTAGAGAATTTTACTGCTTTTAGAATTCTATGTGTTAGACAAATGAAAAATATTTAGGTTTTTTAAAATAATTAAATAATGATTGAATAATCTGGAGTGGTTCTTGGATGATCTGGCAGAAAAAGTGTGAATTAGGACATTAAAAACCTAACATCATAAATTATTTTATTCCATGTTAAAATCATAAAATATGTGCATTGCTTGAGCAACCATGCAATAGCTTTTTAAAACTGCAGTGCTAGCTAGAAACATACATTTTGAGTCTAAATAAATCTTTCTGAGCTTTGAATTACCCAGCAAAGGGATTTTTCCCTCATATCTTCATATGAAAATAATAAGACACTGAGAGTTTAATTTTAGAAATTCTAAAGCAGATTAAATGAAAAAAATGGTTTTCATCTTTTTCTAATGTACTTTAATACTCAAATCTTACCCCTGTGAAAGCAATAAAAGAGCCTCTCCTTCATTTTTTTCTTTCTGTCAGATTTACAGCACCAATTCAATTTTTCTTCCCCATTCTCTCTTCCCAGGTGCTGTGTCAGAGCTCATAAGGGGCACAAAAACCCAGTGAGACTAAGCCAGAGGACATTCTGATTCTAAATCACCATTTGCAAAAATCTACAATGAACTTGAGAGTATTAACATAAATCTTTGCAGGATTCAAACCTTATTACGAAGCATAAGCAAATTATGGTTTTAGTGGTTTGGAATATCCTCATTAAGCTTGCATGAAATGCCATTTACAAATGGAAAAGGTGTTAAGTGCTTGGATATATGAATCATTTTATGCTTCTGGAGAAGAGGACTATGAGTCAGAAAACTAAAAAATCCTGAAAATTAAACTATACTTAGAAAAACATGCTGTGGCTCCTGCAGGTTCCACGAAATGATGGAAGTTGCTTTATCTGGATGCAGCTACGCTGAGGCTGCAGAAGTCACCACATGGTAAAGACATGCACACACACATTAAGTAATGTTGAGCTAGGCTTGACCTCCTCCACCTCAGCAATCACTGGGGCCTGGAGAAGAGCCAGTTACTGATGAGCCAGCAATAACTTCCCTTGCAAACCCATGGAATCCTGGCTCAGCTACCTGCGTGGCCCAGGTGGAGGACAGAGAAATGCCAGCAGTGGGGTAACACAAACAGAGGATCCAGTCCCTTCATCCCCTTTCCCAGGAGATGGGACACTTCTTACTCCTGCAGAGCTGTGCAGAAGAGACACCCCCTGCACCTGGTTCCTTCCTCACAGTTTTGGTGACGTGTTACCTTGCTTTTTATGCTAATGAGATAAAGGAAAACAGAAACACTTTGCTCCCTCCTCGCTGAAGCACAAGGAAGCCTGGCAGAAGGCTCTTATCATATCTGAGAGTAGTTAAACACAACCAGGAACACCAAAGTGCAACCAACCTTCAGCTGCCCTTTGCCGTCCTGTGTGCTCTAGGAAGTCCATGCACTTTGCCACAGCTGGTGTTAGTCATGGGAAGAAACATCAGGATCCACAAGCCAGAAGACTGGTAGCAAAACCAGATGGAGTGACAATCTGAGCCATTTTGACAGAATGGTCTATAAACACAACATTTTGTGAAGGTTCCCTTGAGGTAAATCCTGCTGTTATGTCACAACGTGTTACTAATCTAAACTTGACACCATCTTGCAACAGCATGAAGGAGGTGACTGAATGCCATTACATGGCTTGCAAGATATTGAAAACATCAAAAGCATCCACAACCACTAAACAACATATTAATACTGTTTTCATTAGGATATATGCTCAATATGTCCAATTTTTCCCCCCAAGGATCACAGTCCATTATAGTCACTTCAGAAAAATGTGCAACTGCTGAAAAGAGCAGACAGGTTGGTCAACAGCACAGTCAAATAACACAAAGAAATTTTTACCCAAGAAAGCAGGCAATTATTTTCTTTCTATATATTGCAAACCACACAGCCCACTGACTAAACAAGAGTTATACTTTTGAATCAAGAAATATACTTAAATGTACACAGTTAACTAATACAGTGAATGTGATGAGTTGGAAGGGACCCATCAGGATCATCAAGTCCAGCTCCTGGCCCTGCACAGGACACCCCAAGAATCACATGTGATACACACAATGGATGTCTACTCTGCCATGTAAAAGCTCCCCAAAACAAACCCAGTCCACAATCCATCACTTAGAGAAGGGATGAAAAAAGTTGTTCCACAATTTCATATCAAAATGATGGGTCAATTTAAAAAATATCACAAGAATTAGCAGACATGTAGAAAAAGCTTGTGAAAGAAAAGATTCTCGATGGCAAAAAAAATATGGCTCTGGAAGAGCTTTCCAGTAGATGCAGCAGGGGTGAGCTACTGAGAACTGTGAACATTGAGCTTGGCACACTTATGTGTGCCTGTGATAGTGGGAGCCTGGTTGCACTGACCTAGCAGTGCAGGGCAAGCAAAAACCCTGCATTCAGAGCCAAGCTGCAGTAGGTATGAAAAACAATACACAGATATCAAAAGGACTTACATCCCTCTGAGTCAGTGCTAAGTCACCAAAGCTCTGGGAAAGCTCTGGGTGTAGGGAAAGGAAACAAAGAGCTTCTAATAAGAAAAGAAAGGACTATGCAGTCAAGGCAGGAGAGATGTAACAAGGTGCATAACAAATAGCAGAAGCATGGTAGCTTTGCAGAAGAAATTGTTATACAAGTGCTTGCCTTAGAGAAACAAAGCTGATGTTGCTCTTTAGGGAATCAACCATGTGTATTATTGGTTAGTCATTAGAACATTTATACTATTGGCTATCCAGACTCATGCTATTCCAGCCTGATAGTAAAAATATTATAAAAGCTATGCACACTTTTAATAAATGTTTCCAGACACACCACATCTGGGGACTGTGCCTCACATGTTGCATCTGGGCTCACAGATTGAGAGAGGGATTAACAGCCTCCATTCCAAACTTCTCTAAATTTAATTTTTTTTTCTTTTTTTTTCAAAGCAACTGCATTAATCAACTAGTCCCACAGAAAACACAGGAACACTCTTAAGCAAATATTTACTCCAGTACAGATATTTTTGTTCCATCAGGACCAAGGGAGATGAGATAGCACCCTTAGACCTGTCTCATGGCATAAGAGTGGCATCCTTGGTGGTACCAGAAGCGTGTCACAGATCAGGCAGTCTGAACTGCCAACTCAGCGAGATTAATTTGACTGCACAGCAAATTTTCTGAGGTACGAAGTAGAATTACGCTTTCCCACTTTGGGGAAGGCAAGTGGTAAATGAAAGAATAGAGTGATGTGAAGCAAAAAGGCAAATGGTACAATAAGGCAAAGAAAGTAAAAAAGGGGAATCTAAGAGTTCTAATCTAAGGTTCTTCAAGTACATTAAAGAACCAAAGAGGCCAATATAACAAAGAATTAATTGGGCCTGTCTGTGCTGCTGAAGATTTCTCCTTGCACTTCTCAAACTTCAAAGGCTAGATACACTCAAAAGCCAAGCTGAATGCAAACGTCCTGATTCAACAAAACACTGCATCACTAAGAGTGGAACATGTTTAAATGTGGCATGGGGTCTCCAGCACTGTCCTGGTGTGCTTTTCTATTCCCTTACCATCTGCTCCATGGTTGCTGTAGCTTTAAGGTTGGTCTGGGGGAAGAAGGGAGCTTTGGGGCTCTTATGCAGGCTTTTTCAAAGCCTCACTCCCCAGGCCTCCGTGATGCAGTGAGAGTGGTGGTTACTTTGCTGCCTAGCTAGTCTGGGATTTTCTTAGCTTAGGCAAGAAGTTGGGGTTTTCTCCCTTTCCTTGGCCTTGGAGACTATGGCAGCAATCCTTCCGTGGCCTTTGTTTTTGGGTTTTTTTCCCTGAACTGTTCAGTCCGGTTTGGTCCAAGGCCAGAGGGAACTATCAATTGTAAACTTTGTTTTGATTTTCTTCGTGTATATGCTATCACAGAGGCATCAGCAACCTCTCTAACTGAGAAAATGTTGAACACTTCTACCATGTCCACCTTCAGAGCCATCAGTGGTTGCCTCTGCTGGACATGGTAGAAGTGTTCAACATCTTCTCACAGAAGTCACCTCTGTGGCCGTTCCACTACCAAAAAGTAGGCTGTGCAAAACCAATATAAGAGGAAACACTCATTTTAAAGTGATTTTCTCCTAAACTTGTCTCCAAACTGACACAAGCACTTAAGGGGAACAAGAAAAGCAAGAAAGGAAAAATCGGTGATAGTATGTTGGACCTGGTAGAAGCAGCAGAACACCTTGAGTCTAGTATGTGACATCAAGTGAAATTGAAGGAGCTGGGGAGAAAGACAAGAATTAACAGGATTTTAGGGAGATGACACAATCAGGTCTAATCCTATGTCAAGCTAATGAGGCTCACTGACATCTCTATAGCAATCAGAATTTTATGAGCAGTGGTGCCCCACCTCTGTAGGAAAGACATTTTTGTGTTGTTCTTGTGAGCCAGCAAAGGCTTTCTGAAGATAAGGAATGTCCTGTATCTCTCTCAAGGTACCAAGGCTATCACCATGACAATGTGAAGAGAGAAAGTTAAAAGACACGGACTTCAGTTGGCTCACAGAGTGATGTGGCTCCTTTTCACCTATTGAGGGTTTTGTTTCTTTTTCATGACCAATGGGCAGTGTATGTGTTTGTTAAGCAAATGTAAATATCCTGTAAAACTATAAAGGCAACGTGTTGCTTTAATAAATAGCCCTATACAGCCTTCTGATTTGATTGTGTCTCAATTTCCAAGCAATAGCCTCACTGTTTCTCATCCTTTATATGAATAGTTGTCCTGGTTTAGGGCAAATTTGGGGGAAAACCTCTAAAAGGGTTTCCTCTAAAAAGCAAATTCAAGTGGTCCCTCTCCCAGCTGGTTTGGGAAAAAGATTTCCTTGGAGAAAAATGGAAAAAACTGTTTATTTAACAGGCAAAGCATTCACCAGCATAAAAAATGAACATTAAACAGTAAAACCTCTTGCTGAGATGACAAACTCAGAAAGTCCTTTTGTGGGCTGTAGCTCAGCTCACTCAGTCTCTTATCAGTCCCTCTGGTGCTGGAAATGCAGCCCAGGCCTGTGAGCTGACAGTACTCTGCTGGGTTGTAATGTCACCATCCGCTCGTACAAGCAGGAGTCATGATGGTTTATTAACTGATCTCAGAGTGCAAAAACAACACAGTGGGGATTTCAGCATTAATCAAAAAAAAAATGCACCTTTTATTGAGTGCCCACAGCAAATGTGATAGAAGGATTAGAAAGGAGATAAAGGATAGAGAGAGAGAGAAAGAGCAGGGGGATGTAGCTACCAATGGAGAGATGAAATCCTCATGGTCCAGCCAATAGATCCCTGTCACATCAGGGAGAATCTGAAAGTCTTTGGTTAACTCAGGGGTCTGTTATCGTCCTCCAGGGGAGGGGAACAGGTACAGGACAGTGGAGAATAAGTCCACTGAGAACAAGTACAGACAGTCCAGTTCTGAAACAGGACAAACCAGTCCCAGCAGTGAGCAGGATCCATTGTTTCAGGACTGGTTTCTATGGGAAACCAGTCTTGGTCCAGCGAACACATCTGCAGGTAACACTTGGCAGACATCCCAGAGTCCCTGTGTTACAATTTTAAGGGTCTCAGTCTCAGCCCTTGGGAGGGGGCTTCAATCTCTGTCCTTGATGACGGTCGTGAGGCAAATTAGGGAAATTTTGAACTGTCTCTTACATGGGTGCAGAGCAGGTTTAAACAGTTCCAAGAAAAAAACCACAGTGCAGGGAACTTCTCTGCCTCAGCTAAAACTAACTAAAAGCAAAGGAGAGCTCTCTCTCACTGTCTGTGCTGCAGACATCACAGTCCAGGAGAAGGATGCAGGGGAGCAAGTGCAGCTTCTGATAACAAACTGCGCTTCTTCTCTCCCTCCCTTGGCTCTCGGAACCATGCAAAGCTTATTTCGGGGCTAAACAGACAAAAGGGCAAAATTTATTTCTGGGCAGACAAATGGGGATGTGAGCATAAAATCACCCTAGGACAAATGTGAACATTCCAAACAGAGTGGAAATTTGGGACAGGCACACCTTAGGAACAGGACAGCAATGTGAGGGTGATAGGAGTCAGTTCCAGACAGCTGACACAAGAGCATGCAGAATGATGCCATGGCTTCATCACCTGGCACACACATATATTCCCACCAAAGAATGAGATCACATTATGGAAAGCCACTATATTTTGGCCACATGACAAAGACACATCCAGGCACAGACTGAAAAAAGACTGATGGAGAACAGGAACACCAGCTGACTAAGGTGCCAGCTGTATTAATTAGCAAATAAGTCACTTGCATATATGAGGAATTATAATCATTGCACAGGAGCAAAGTACCACCAGTAACACAAAAAAAAAAATTAAGACTTCAAAAGAATGGAGGAAAGCAAAACATTACTGTGTATAATGAAGAAACTAGAGAAAACAGGGAAAACTATGGTGGTGTTTCATCATACAGTTCGATTTTTAAACTTCTTGTATAATTGGATCAAATGGATAGCCTACACACTGAGTGGCTTTTTTTGCAGTTTTGCTATTACATACTTCAGCTACATTTGTCTGTCTGAACAAAAAAACCCCACGATTTATCAGTCATGGAAAGGCATTTTTACCCGTTTCCAATGGAACCCCCTTGTCTACAGCACTGAATAGAAGGTAAAGTCAATACAAAACCCATAGAGAAAGAGAATACAATGACTGGTGTAGATGGAGTAATGGAGCAATTCAATGGATGTATTTCCTGTCATAAAAAGGCTCTTGCACATTTCTTATGGCTTGCCAGCTTGTGAGTAATGAAGTATGTGATCTTCTAGCTACTTAATTGTTGTAATGTTTCTATGGTTGGGTTTTGCTTAGGAGTTATTTAATAATCCTTTTTTTCACATTCTATTTCTACCCTCCTTTATCACATAGATGATTAAAAAGAAAGAGATTTACTGCTTCTCTTTTTCTGATCAGAAAACTCATTTGGATAAAGTAACATACATGCCTTCATGTTTTCTAAGCCCTTAATTTCAAACAACAAACATCTGTTTAGAAAGTGAAGGTTATGCTAGACTCATTACCAGATTATGTGGTATGAAGAAAGACCCTGTTGTAAACAACAACTTCTGAGATGCACAGAAACAGATAAATGAAATGCTTCCATTTCAAAAGACAATTTAATGAAGTTCTTTTTCCTGTTTTTCTCCCTTCAAAAACAAGGTTCGGGAGATTTCAGAGGAAAAGGTTTTCATTAGTAATGAGCATCTTAGCAAAAAGCTCATAGATTTAAATCACAGAGGTCCTTTGTTCCTATTTAATTGTCAAAGGAAACAACAGTGTTTTAGTTTTGCCTTTTCCTCATTTATTAATTGCACAGAGAGCTGTTTCATGTAGCATATTTAATTCCTCCCAGAATCAAACTCAACAAAATCAAAATGTAAATGCTGCCCGAGCTGTGACAGCTCAGACTACTGGCAAGCAGTTAAGTCTGAGTTTAAATGCATATCCAACACAGAAGTCATGATCACATAATCTGCTTTTCCTGGCCTTATAGCTGTGCTGGATTTCCACAGAGGAACACCAAGGCTGCATTTTGGATTGCCTTTTGACTGGCATTCTGCACTCTGCTCGTGCTCAGCCTCACTGGACACAGGCAGAGAAAGAGATGATCTCTTTCCCAGATTGCTAAAGAGCTTCACCTCTTTTTAATTAATCAACACCACACATGTGTGACAACATTCACAATACAGAAAACAGCTCTTCTTTCTTCCCAGAGGACAGAAAGTTGTTTTGGATCCCCAGCTGGCTTGAGAGAATGTAAGTCTATGAAAGCTGACAATTATTAACCCAGATATTTGCCAGACAAGGATCTCCTTTAGAGAGTTTCAAAATAATTTCTCCTCTCCATAGCATTCAAATGACCCTTACTGTACTTTGTTCGTGTAAAACTATGGTAAATCAGAGAAGATATAATTTCTCCAACTCCTGTACCAAGCAGATAACCACACTGCAACCCAGCACAGGCTGAATCAAGGAAAAGTGTGAGGAGCAGTGCAGATGGGCTCTGATGGGCTGACCATAGCCACGTTCCCCACTGCCTGTGCCACTCAGAGTGGGGAAAAAGAGGAGCTGGGGATGGAGGAGTGAAATTGAGCCTGGGATAAAGCCTGAGGGAGGAGGGGAGGGAAGGGGAAAGTTCTCAAAATGAGATTACATGTTTAAAGAAGACATGTCCTGACCTGCTTTTAGGAAAAAAAAAAAAAAATCTGTGACTTAATCATGCAAAATTTCAGATCAAAGGAGTATAACAACTGCTGACTGATCTTCAAGTCTATGCACTGGAGTATTTAGCCATAAAAAAATCAGAATTATTAAATGTCTTCTTCGAGATGTGTTGTGGCAAACAGCACTTGCAAGAGCCTCCTCTAGTATTCAAATCCACCCAGATATACACAAACCCTTCCAAATGTGTCAGAGCCACTCACACTCAGCTCTAATTCAATACCTATTTATATTTGTTGAAGAAACACACCAAAGACAAGGTGCCAACTTGGTGCTGAAGGCATGGTTTCAGCATTTCAGCAGCCACTCTAAAGAACCCCCTGGTTAAGGCCTTCACACAGCACAGCTCTACATCAGGCTGGACAAATGCTAGTGAGCTATGCACTCACAGAAGTGAGAGATTGAATCTTGTTCTACAGGAACCCTCCTTCTTATAACGTGCTGTCCTATGCTCTTGTGTCCATCATTCCCAACCACACGTGGTCTGGAACAAGCTATTCAGAATGAGAAACTCCTTTGATGCTTGTACATGGAAAAAACAATTTTGAAATGAAAAAAACAGAAAAACAAATCAAAGCAAACATTCACTCAGTAATCAGGAAAAAAATCACTTGTCATTCTATAACATCCATCTTAAATACATGCTTTGTCATTTCCACATGAATGAAGGATTCTGGTGTTCTACCATAATTTTACTTACTTAAGCCCAGGAAGCATGTGATCTGTTTCAAACACTGTGGATCAATTCTGTATTAAAATACCATCACTCTGCCTACTCCTTCAAAGTGCCATAAAATAAACTGATGGGAACACTGGAACATTCCCCAGGTATCATAGCTGAAACAAAATTTGCATCAGAGGAGTCATTCTAAAAAAAAAAAATAAACTACCACCTTCCCACTCAGTCTTCCCCAAGTACCAGGCAGTCCATATGCCATGTCATTTTTATCCTCTCTGGTTTTAGTCAAGGATATAAACCTGTGATAGATGAGTAATGCAATGATTGACTCTCACAATTAACAGACAAATGTCATGTATATAGGTTAAGAAAAGTTTTATAGATTTATAGTTACGTTTTACCCCCTAGTGTGGTTATCAAGGGACAGCCAGGTTGGGACATCTGTGAGGGCTGGCTTGTCACCACGGTGACATCTGACCTCCAGTCAGGGTCTGAGGAAGTGAACACCACTGGACAGTGAAGAAGGGGTCAATGGACAGAACTTTGAGAGGGGTTAAAGGGTTAAAAGGCAAAGCATCCATTGTGCGGGTGAGCACATGGTGGGAAAATCCTCTGCTCCCAGCACCATAACATTTTCTCTATTCAGTCTTCTGTTGTACTTTTTATAAGGTTTAATAAACCTTTCTAAAATTATTAAAAGTGAGTAGCCATTTCTCACAAACCAAAAATAAGTCACAGACTGCATGCTAAAGGCTAAGGAAGTTTCTAGTCTAAGTGATGCAACAGAAAATAAGATGCCCTATCATGAAGAACCACATTTTATGTTTCATTTAGGTTTGCCCTTGCACATGAATGTATGACTTGTGAGATGTGACGTGAAAAATGCCTATGTTATGATTGGCTTTTCACAAATATTAAAACACATATTATATGTCTTGTGTTAGAAAGTAATGCTGTATTAATTCTCTTAAGTAGTGGGTTAAATATAGTTTTAAGTCATAATGTTAAAATAGAAACTATGCTATGTAAGATACTTTTTTTCTAAAGAAAGGACTCACAGCAAGATAGCAGCCACAGGACACCTCAATCTTTCAGAGAAAGAGAATTTATTGCCCTCTTATCAGAAGAAAAAAACTTCTTCCTGCCCTATGAAGAAGCAGCTGACACTGACCAGACAGAATTCTGTATTTGAATGGAATTTATGCATCATGTATGAGGTGTATGAATATGCAATAGGCTGTTGTTTTTAAGGGTTAATCCTCTGTTAACTCATGCTGCCCAGAAAAAGGTACCCGGACATCTGTAACTCTTTGTTTCTATTGTCTCATATTGTCATAATTAAAATTGTCCAAATTATTATTACTCTAATTGTATTACCATTTTTATAACCATTTTATTACTATTAATTTTTTGAAATTTTAAAAACAAGTGATTGGCATTTTTCACATGTGACTTTAGTTAAGGCCAGAGTCAGGTCCATTAGCAGGCAAGCTTCTCTTCTTCCTCACCAATGCAAAGACAAACAGCAGCACTAGAGCCTATGTTTTTTAATCAAAAGTTTATTCCTGTATTTTTCTCTAGATAGAAAATATTTGTAACCACTTAATTTCATCTGCCGTGATTTTTAAAGCACTGTGAAACATGCTATTCATACAACATTGTTAAAGGGTCAGACTATTCTCACCTAGAATCTGTTCAATAAATTCCACCAACAGCCAAAACATTATTTAACAAAAACAAACAAGTGAATAAAAGTGAAAATGAAAAAAAAAGTACTCAAAGCAATATGAATTTCAAATCCAAGTAATTTGAATTACTACTCAATCACTATCAACTCAGTGTGAGAAACCACTTCAACAAAACATACAAGATTTCTATTCACAGATCTCTTCAGCTCAAGCTTGAAACAAAGTTCTCACTATCTCTAAAGCTTAGCTCCAGAAATTATATTATTGTACACAAACTAAGGACAGAACCCACAATTTTAGCAAGCTTTCTGGTATGTTTCAAAAATTCATGTAACATGAGACCTCAAAGGAATACCAAAGATTGTAACCAGCAAGGAAAAAAACCAAACCAAACTGAAAACAACACACCCAAACACTGCCTCAGTTTATTGCCAAAACATAGCTTTGCCACAGCAAATTTACACTGACTTCATGAACACAGCACACCTTTTTTTTTAAGTGCAAATATACTCACGAAAAGACATTCCCAATGTAGGCATAATATGAACAGCAGTAGGGAGCAGTCCCATCACAGCAGTAAGCCTTGCAGCCATTATCACACTGAGCCAAACAATCTTCTGTTGAATAAAAAAAATATCACTCATGATGTCAAACATAAAAATCTTGCACAGCACAGCTTTGAAGAAAATGCAGTCTAACAGTTCCATACAACCACAGCACTGCCCTTGAGGTGTGATCTGAGTCTGTAATCCTAACGGCAGCCCATGCCCACTCATTCTGCATTTCAGACTTAGGTGCTTTCCCTATAGCTGGCCATATCAGCTCCACCTTATACTTAATCCTTTAAAGTGAAAAGGAACGTTTGGAAATGCCAAGAAACCGCAGACCAACTTTTCCATCTCAGCAAGGAGTCCAGAAGAAACCTGAGTCTGGGCTGCCTGTCTTGTTGATCTGGAGGGTGGCAAGAGAGAAGGGAGCTCTCTGAGAACAGGCTATTTCTCCCAGCCTAGGGCTCCCTCATCCCTTGCCATCTGGCAGCAGCTCCCCTCACTGTGCTCCAACACCAGGGCCATGGCCAGTGTGGTAGGGCAGTGCCCTCTCTGCCCCACTGAGGACACTTGAGGCCACAAGTGGTCCCAGCCACAATGCTCTGCTGGACAAAGCAATCTGTGAAACAATAAGAGAGCTCTTTACAATTAAGAAACACAGGAGAGCATCTATCTTTTTATTCCTATGAGAAGCTATTTTAACAGTATCTATCTCTCGTGCTGTCATGACATTTAGTGGCTTCAAAGCCCTAAGTCAGGTTCCCCCAAGAAGATGACACTGTACTGCCACTGCACTGTAAAAACATTCTTGGGGGTCACCGTTCCCACAGTCAAGGCTTCAGCTGCAGCCTGGATAAATTCAGAGGGACTCTGTGCCCCACACACCATCACCCTTGGTGACCTATTTGGTCACATACTGAAGTGGCAGAGACTCGAAATCAGCGATGGCAAACCATGCTTCTGCATTCCCAACGCACTGTAGCTCCCCCTTCCCAGGCTGCAACTCCCCTGAGAGGTTCTAATTCTCCCACTGCCATTACTGCCTTTCATCTGTGCTGACCCTTTTGGTTGGTGTGCAGGGATCCGGGCAACTCCTCCTCCTCTCAGCTTCTGCCACGCTCCCATTCCTGCCCCAAGCAGGTGAAAGTTCCCACCTTGCCCTGAGACTCCTTTGCTCACTGACTCATCTCCTTCGCGGCTGACCCATCTCACAGCCTGACTGCTCACAGCATTTTAGCAGCTCAGCTCTCTGAACCTGCTCACACTTGGTCTCTGTTTGAAAATGATCACCAGGCATGGGCTGGAGAGGGCTGCGCAACACAGCACATTGGTCAGCCCAGGCAGACACACCCTAACCCTGTGAGATGACCTCTGGATTAAACAAACACATAAAAAACCCCCAGAACAATCAACCCATCATTCTGCCAACCAGCCCTGCCAACAAGTGAATTAAGGCAGCCAGCAGGACACCCATCTCCAGAGGGAGAACAGCCGGCCAGGGGTAGCACAGGCACTTCTGCAGGAAGCAGCAATGCAGGACTGCCACACAGGGCACCCCATACCAAGGCTTTGGCACACCCCTGTGCCAGCAGCTCCGGGCTTTTGCAGTGTCACCTCTTTTCTGGCATGGGTACTCACGGCTCCAGCTGTGCCATGCCAGGACACCTCCAGGCTCTGCCCTGGTGGGAGAGCACCAAGGTGCCTTCACCCTGCACATCACAGGTCTATCCTAGGGGGTGGGTTCACAGAATCACAGAACGGGTCAGGTGGGAAGGGACCACGGTGGATTATCTGGTCCAGCCTGAACCATCCTAGAGCACATATGGCACGGGATTGCATCCAGACGGTTCCTGACTATCTCTGTTCAGGGAGACTCCACAACCACTCTGGGCCATCTGTTCCAGCTGTGTGGACACCCTCACAGTAAAGTTCCTCCTCGTGATCAGGCGTAACTTTCTGTGCATCAACTTCTGCACGCTGCCCTCCCCGCTCCTCTGCTCAATACCACCGAGCCTCTGCTCCATCCTCCTGGCACACCCCCTTCAGATATTTACAGATATTTATACACGTGAATAAGGTCCTCTTTCAGCCCTGTCTCCTCGAGGTTTACTCTCCCTGCAGCCAGAGAGGGGCTCCCGCTCTGCTGGGACACCCCGGGGACCCCCTTCCAACTCCGTATGCCAATTCAATCGGAAAAGCTGCCACATCTGACCAAAACTTGGCCGGCCCCGCTCACACCCGCCGCCCGCAGCTCCGCGCCCGTCCCCTGCCCCACGCCGGTCCCGCTGACCTGCCAGAAGGAGGAGGAGGAGGAGGAAAGGGGGAAACAACACCCCGCAGGCCGGGTACCTCTCCGTCCGGCCGCGCCGCTCCATGCCGGCTGCAGCACGGAGCCGCCGGCCGCCTCATGGCGGGGGCGGGCCGGCCTCATGGCGGGGGAGGAGGGCGGGCGGAGCCGGGAGGGCTCCTCGTACCCTGCGGCCGCCCCCGAGCGGGGCTGGCGGGTCTTGGAATGTTGGCGGCCTGTGTGTGACTCCGGTGTTCTCTTTTCTGCCTTCCCGCTGCCTTTGTCCCGCTCGGCAGCCGTGGGTGACCCGGTACCGGTGTCTCACCGGAGGGATGTGAAAGGCGGCGCCGGTGTTTGCGCCGCTTTGATCATGCGGTGTTCGAGGGGGCTCCTGCCGTGGTTTAAATCGAGATTGTCTTTAAAGTGGGATTGAAACTCTGGTTGTGAGAAAAACGCCAGTCACTTGTTTTTAAAATTTTAAAAGTTTAATAGTAATAAAATGGTTATAAAAA
Organism: Melospiza georgiana; assembly: GCF_028018845.1. NCBI lineage: Eukaryota > Metazoa > Chordata > Aves > Passeriformes > Passerellidae > Melospiza > Melospiza georgiana. The sequence continues at coordinate 14,689,323 of NC_080431.1, forward strand.
TGCTGATACTATTAGAGTAATAATAATTTGGACAATTTGGATTAGGACAATATGAGACAACAGAAACAAAGAGTTACGGATGTCTGGGTACCTTTTTCTGGGCAAAATAAGCCCGGAAAAGGACTCCCGTTAACAGAGGATTGACCCTTAAAAACAACAGCCTGTTGTATATTCATACACTTCATACATGATGCATAAATTCCATTCAAATACAGGATTCTGTCTGGTCAGTGTCAACTTCTTAATCCTAACGGCGTCCTGGATCCTGAGCGAAGCAGGAAGAAGTCAGCTTCTTCTGATAAGAGAGCAATAAATTCTTTTTCTCTGAAAAATTGAGGTGTCCTGTGGCTGCTATCTGTTGCGAGTACCTCATTCCTTTCTTTAAAAAATATCCCACTTACATAGTTCCTATTTTAACTACTAAAGTTACCTTTTAACTACAAAACTACATTTATCATACTATTAAAATGTTAATACAGCACTACTAATCAATATGTGAAAAACGCCAATCACTTGTTTTTAAAATTTTAAAAGTTTAATAGTAATAAAATGGTTATAAAAAATGGTAATACAATTAGAGTAATAACAATTTGGCCAAAGTGAATTAGGACAATATGAGACAATAAATACAAAGAGTTACAGACTCTTTCTGGGCAAAATAAGCCTGAAAAAGGACACCCGTTAACAGAGGATTAACCCTTAAAAACAACAACCTGTTGTATATTCATACACCTCATACATGATGCATAAATTCCATTCAAACACAGGATTCTGTCTCGTCAGTGTCAACTTCTTCCTCTGAATCCTAACTGCGCCTTCAAGGCAGGAAGTTCGTACCTTCTGATAAGAGAGCAATAAATTCTTTTCTCTGAAAGATTTAGGTGTCCTGTGGCTGCTGTCTTGCTGTGAGTCCTTTCTTTAGAAAAAGTATCCTACATAGCATAGTTTCTATTTTAACATTTTTTAATAACTTAAAACTATATTTAACACAGTACTTAAGAGAATTAATACAGCATTACTTTCTAACACAAGACATATAATATTCATTTTAACATTTGCAAAAAGCCCATCATAAAATACATTCATTTTTCCCACAATACAGCAAAATACATACAGTAAATATCTGTGTAGAGCCATATAATATGCACTTTTCACAGGTTGTTTGTGGCCTGGGATCAGAGGCATGGCCTGTTTGTGCCATGGGGCCGCAGCGTGTTCCCAAACCTCAGATGGGCTCGTCTGTACTGCCCAGCAATGAATATGTTCCGTGACCAGGCCAGAACAATGCTCCTAAGTGCACTTCAGGAGTGATTTTTGATAACTATTTAAATGCTTCCAAAACTCATCCCCCTGTCAAAATTTCCACAAATATAAAAATATTTGCTTTGTGGTCTCACAAATCAGATGGGTTAGCTCTGACTTTGCATGAAGAGCTGCAGGTTGAAGAATGTGCTTTGGAAGGCTGAAATATGCACACAAAAAATGAAAAACATCCACAGGTTTTTCGCTCATAAAAGGTTTCCTGCTGTTGGCTGCTCTGAGGGGAAGGCTGACACAGAAACATACAATGAATCTTCTTTCCCAGACAGACCTGCCATCAGGTTTTTTCACTCTCATGTCTTTGTTGCAAGCATCCAGCAGCTACTCTAATAGAAAAAAGCTCTAGAAGTAAAAGCCAGTGCAGGGCTGCACCACCAAAATCACCTGTCCTTCCCTTCTCCACTGCATCTACCATTGTGTTCTCTGCATCTTGGAGCCTAAAGGCAGGCACAGTTGTTTCCACAGAGGGTTTGGAAGAAGCATAGGTAGCAGCACAAGTAGCTCTTGCTGAATTTTAATCCTTATGACTGCCACGGTGAATTCTGTTGGTAGGCCTGATGCCTTGGGGTTTAGCTTTTATATTTTTCAGATTCTGTACTGCTTTAGTGTGTAGTTCTGAGCTTCATATAAGGGGATAGTAAACTCTCTTCATAGTGAAGGTAGACAAAACAATTCCTTCTCTAGCTGGGGACTAAGGACAAACAATCCAAATCTCAGGCTGAAGAGCAGTTACAAAAGTAGAAATATTCAGCAGCTGGTCCCACAGAAAAAAGTGCTAGAAGAAAATGAGCCAAGCTAGAATTCCCTTTTTTTTTTTTTTTTGCAGCCTACCAGATGCACAGCCAACAATAAAATTATTTGTTTTCTTTCCCAGCGCTATACATGCTCATGTTTTTTTGGTCTCAAAGAGCCAGGATCCACAACAGAGATCTTACCTTACTTAACTGCTCCCACACTAACACGACAGAAAAACACTTGCCTTTTTCCTGGGCGCCGTGAGCACTCATAAAAACAACCACACGATGACGCTGTCAACTTGAAAAGAAAGGAGATGGAAAACAGGATGCGCACCTCGCCTAGCTCTAATCCATGCCAAGTGCAGATCCAAGTTGAAAACGTTGCTCCTCTCCAATCAGCTATGTCAGGACAAAAAGAGTTCGATGATCTTCCCCTTCCAAGTGCAGACTCGTATTTGCACCACGCTCCAAAGGCAACACGAACTCCTTTGCACTAATAAATCTTTTCACTCTCGCAGAGTCAGTTACAAACTTGAACATATCAGGCCAAAAAGCGGCTCACGAATATGTCAGCTGAAAAAGCTCTTGCCACCTAAAACTTTAACCAAACCCATCCAACTGCATCCATCGAAGAGAAGAACTTCTCAAAAGCTCTTCTCAAAAGAAATGGCATACCCTCCTCCTAAACAGGCGGCCTCCAGGGACTGACCCCATACAGAGGTGCCAGAACACTTGTTACCAAGTATTCTCTGCCCCTAGGAGTATATCAGCTGCATACCAAGACCGAGCGTGGAGAGTGCTTACCTTGTCCAAAGTAAGGGCACTGCCAGAATTCCAGAAGATCACCTCTGAGGAGTGGAAAGCACATCCCTATTTTGTACCAGAGGGTGGCCATCTATCCCCATTGGACAGTGTGAGGACCATGGTTCCTGCCGAGGTCTTTTAAATGTTCTGCTGATTAAAATAAAATAAAATAAAATAAAATAAAATAAAATAAAATAAAATAAAATAAAATAAAATAAAATAAAATAAAATAAAATAAAATAAAATAAAATAAAATAAAAATCACTACAAAACCAGCATGAACATCTCTGAAGATGGAAGGGATAGGCAGTTCCAGACCAGCCACAGGCTGAAATTTCACCTGCATTCACTTTTTAAAAAAATTTATTTTGATGTTCCAGTTAAATCTGGTATCTTTTAAGGACTGTTTGCACACTTAAGGTTATTCCTGGCCTGGTGGCCAGAGCACCTTAGCTGCAGTCTTGCTCCACACCATTGGGTGTCATCTTAAAACCACCAGTCCTGGACTCTGTAGCTTTATCCAGGCTGTATTTCAGTCTATTCTTGCTGTGCTTTCCAATAGGAATTTCTTGAAAAGGTGCTGTCCTCTTTTCCCTACTGCTATGAGTATCCTTAAAATTGCAAATGCAGGCAGAGGTCCAGCAGTCTGGGTTTGTGCAGCATGGAGGAATAAGGAGGCTTGTATGAAATGGGGGCAGAGATTTTATTGTACCTGCAGTAATAGAACAAGTGTGAATGGTTTTCAACTGCAAAAGGATACGTCCAGACTAGATATGAGGAAGAATTTTTTTCATTCTAAAGGTGGTGAGGCATTGGCACAATTTGCCCAGAGAATCTGTGGCTGTCCCATCCCTGGAAACATTCCAGGTCAAGTTGGCTGCAGCTCTGAGCAATCTGAACTTGTTAAAGGTGTCCCTGCTCATTGCAGGGGGGCTGGAACTGGGGGATATTTAAAAGTGCCTTTCAACCCAAACCATTCTGTGATTTGATGAAACTCACACTAATGGCAACAAAAGTCTGGAAATGGCTGCTGAGGAAAAGAGTGTGTTTGGGTTTTTTTGTTTTTTGGGTTTTTTTTTGTTTGTTTGGTTGGTTGGTTGGTTTTTATTGTTTTTTTTTTGTTTTGTTTTTTAATAATCCCAGATGAGGTTTGTTTTAAACAAACTTAGGTCAGAGGTGGCTTTCCTGAATTAGAACCAGTAGCGGGGCCAGGACACTGGAGTCTGTTTTAATCCAGATTACTGGGTGGTGGAAAACAGTCTACACGTGAATGTAAAAACCCTTCATGGGTGCCCTGTGCTGTCTGTACAGAATTCTCTGTACAGAATTCTCTGTGTAGCATTTTAGCACCTTGAGCAGAAAAGTTTGAAGCAGAGTTATGTCCTTGCTTTGTAGCAGACGGATGCAATGAGAGCATGGATGTACTGTGGGAAAACAGAGGGGTCAATGCTGGTGTTTGATGACAGCCCAAATATTGAACATGGGTCCAGATTCCCTCCCAAAACCAAATCAAGTTCACCTCTGGTTACATCTGTCTAAAGATACATAGAAGTGAACATGGAGGGGTACATGGAGGGGAGGAAGGGTGGCTTTTGGGCCCCTAGGAGAAGCACTGAACTCATCACCCAGCTCCACTACAAATCTCACCCTGTTCAAAACTCTCAGCCTCGTTACAGATGGGTCCTCACCTGCAAAAAAGAGACTGTCACAGCAGCATGTAGGCATCTCACAGAGAAGAGGATCTATAGCTCAACAGAGCCTCTTTCCTTGAAAAAGCCTCTAGTTTGTTTATGATCGAGGTTTCGTGATAATAAATCCCCTGACAGTTGAGGTGGGAGAGGTCACAGGACAGAGAGAGAGGCAGGGAGGTATCTCAGGACATGGCATCTGCATCTGTTTTTCTCAGCATCCCACTGAATGGGGAAGGAAGAGCCTCTAATTACATCTCACTGTTTCTTGTCATGGAAACAGCTGAACCAGGACCCTGAGCAGGCAGGTGAGGCAGTGCATGCTGGGCAGCTGGGTGTGTGTTGGGCTGCTGTCCCTGGTAAGGAGCAGATGGTTGGAAATACTCAAATACATATACAGTTTATTTTTTTCTCCCTCTCCTGGGGGAAAAAAAAAAAAAGAAAGAAAAAAAAATACAACACTTCTCTATTTCTTTGACACTTTGGCTTTCAAGGAAAGCTTAGAAGTCCTCCATAGCAGAATGTAGATCTGCCAGTTCTATCCCTCAAATAGAGGGGATACCCTGAGCACATCTACCTAGAAACAGTGATCAGAAAAAGGAAAAATGAAACAGGAAGATGAAACAGGAAAATCAGTGGATGTATTACCTCAAAATCCCAAGTATTACTGAAAAGCACTAGGTCAGCCCAAGGATGTTTGGAAGCCTTGAAGCAAGGATCCTCCTTGACTTTCTGTTTTCCCTCCCCTTCCTTCTCTTATTCTGTCACATTCAATGGTCTCCATGACTGCCTGGATTTCGTAATGATGATTAATGAGGATATTTGCACTGTGAAAAGGCTGCACACCTTGTCCTTGTGCCTGTTGTCTCTGAGTGACCAGACTCCTCCACAACAGGACATTTTTTGCCTGGTCCTCTCTTAAAGCTAATGACAGAGCAAAGTCTGGGCAAAGAGTAAATGACACAGCTGGGTTTGGACAAAAGCATGTCCTTGTCCTTGAATGGAAAAATGCAACAGGGATCCTTTCCCTCTGGGGAAAAAAGCTGTACTGTGTTTTGTTTCCCTTGTGAGCTGGCTCAGACCATGTTTGAGCAGATATCTGCCTCACAAGGACACAAAGCTGCAGATCTTGGGCACTGACAGACCTCCCATCTACACAAAATCTCAGGAGCCTTGCAACCCACATGTTCTTCAATGGTGATGCCCAAGTCTTTCCTTTCACTAACCAAGATGCCCTGGCAGGATGTGGTGGAGCTGGCAAGGAAAGCAAGCAGATGTTGGTTTCTTGCAGCCAGGAGGTGATTTCTGGACTAAATAGAGGATCCAAATTTGCAGGAAGGTGTGTTTTACTGGGGAATGCCAAGGGGAATGTGCTGTGCTGTTGCAGCCCATCCTGATCAGTGCTGTGCCAGCCTGCTTCTCCCCAGTCTCTATAGCTGCATCCCTAGAGGTGCAGACACGTGTCCTCTCATATTTACTATCAAATAAAACCTATATTATTGACTTTGCCATGTGGTCTCATTTGCACCTTCATTTGGGCAAAGGCATTTCTAATAACTTTAATAACTGTATCATAGGAGTTGTGTATCCTGTTTTGAAGGGATTTCTTTGGACCTAAAAAAGATACTTTCTGCAGCTCTGGTGTTAGCCTTTAGAAAAACCTATCCAATTTAAGATGAAGCTTAAATTGCTAAATCCAACAAGGTAATTTGTCTGATGAGGATAGGCAGGTTTTACTAGAAGGCAGATCTTTCTAGATCTTTTCCCTGCCTAGACTCCCAGCCTAGCGGGAGCCAAGAAGCTGTAATGGGAATGAATTACGACTTCCTTTTGCAGCCAGTTATGGGTCTGTCCATTCCCCATCTGACACTCATCTCCCCCAGCCTCTGACAGATGCACTGAATTACAAATTCACATTGCAATCCTGTCCAGAAGAGCCATGATAAATGGGGACAATTAGACAGTTATGTCAGCAGAATTGACCAAATACTTAAGCAGCTGACACAATCTGAATAGATTTCTATTAGGAGATGGGGATGGAAAGGCCATGTGGTCCACAACCAAACCAGTGGACTTGTTACATGAATTTCCACTCCGAATGAACAGGATTATTCACGGCTGTTGCTGTAAAAAGACAAATCTTGTAAATACAGACTCTCTGAGGAAATGTTTAGACAGCACAGTCCAGTTTCACCCTGACTTTCCAGCCACTGGGCCTGTGTGGGCATTCCCTTTCCATTTGCTCAATGTCTGACATTTACAAGATGTTGGATGCACAAACATGTCTCCAGCAGCTCCCAGCTTGGGGTAGCCCCAAGGGCCAAGTTCACTTTTGGGAAAATCCTGCCCTGCTTTGTCATGTAATAAATATGTTTCTTCTGGAAAAATTTAGGTATTGGACTCTTGGTTTTCCTCTGCTGGGTCAATGCTTCCCTTTTGCCTTCTCTTGTGGTGGTAGAAGCAACTCAGACTCTCCTTCAAAGGGAGAGGAAATCCTGACTATAAAAGCAATGACCATTTCCATCATTAAAGCTGTGAGTGATTAACTTGCAAAAGGCATCATAAAGGTGTCAGCTGTGCTTAATCGTATTTGGATGGCTTTATTACTCTGTTCTGACACATCATCAGTGAAATTACCCTAGAAATAAGCAGATGTGAGCAGAAGTGTCTCATGTGGTAAAGCACAGACTCTGCTGCACTGATCCAGTGTTAACCTGTGCTCAATAGACCACTAGTGAGCTATAAAACCATGAGGTGTTTCACAGAACAGAAAACACATGAGTTGTGTATTGCTGAGGTCTGGAGACATCATCAACAGCTGGTCCTGACTATCATCAGTATCTGAAAGCTAATGTAGGATTGTACCAATTATCCTTATTTAATTATTTTTTAATAGTCATCACTGTATAATTGTGCTTTTCTAGAGCAATAAGCTTATTTCCACCAAGGGGGAATATTCTGTTTTTTCTCCCCAAATCCATCCAGACTATTTCATTCATTGCCAAACAGCAGATACAAAGTGCAGTGTATCTCCAAATTGCTTGGATGCTCTTAAGATTGAAAAACATCTGGGAAATCTCTAATGCCCTTACAGAAAATATTGAATGAAGCACCTTCTTCCACCCAGCCTGAGTGTCACACTCAGGACTTAAAAGATGGATCAATTGGTAAGAGAAGCCAGTGGCACGAAGTCCCCAAGCAATTTAGTTGTCGTGTCCAGAGGAAATAAGCCACGCATTTGGGATTCACAGTGGGAGCAGGACATGTCCATGGCAGATGCCCCATCTCTGGAAGTATTCAAGACCCGGTTGGTCGCGGCCTGGAGCAACCTGGTCCAATGGAAGGTGCTCCAGTCCATGGCAGGGATTGGAATGAGATGAACTGTCTTGTCCCTTCTCACCCAAACCTTTCTGTGATTCCTTGGTTCCTTCAAAGATGGCATCTTGGAAGAATTTAGCAGCCAGGTTTCCCCACTGAATGTTGCAATCTTGTGGGTTTGCCCCAAGAATTTGCCATGATAGCTTTTCCCTGTGGAGACTAGTGGTTGTAGTTGCAGGATTTTAGTACTGAAATTAGAGCTGCTCACTGAAATATTGATGTGCAAGGAAGAGAGAGGAAAGCAGCTCAAGAAATGGTGGTTGAAGTGTAAGGCAGTAAAACAGGGTGTTTTCCTTGCCTCTTCCTGGGGAATGGGTTAAACGTTGGATTGAAACTCACAGCAAATATAAAGACAATTAAAGGTCCTGGAAATCTCAGCTAAGGATTTAAAGGTAATAAATAAATAATGCCTTAAGAGAGGAGTAACTGAGAGTTCTTGGCTGGGTGCATGACAACCCTGAGGAGTCAGGAAGGGCCAAATTTTGAGTATGTCAAGTTCCAAACAGCCCAGGGTTTTCATTCAAGCTTCTCCCTAAGCAAAGAAGAAGAAAAATGTCATAGTCGCAGGGAGTCTTGCTAATGGAAATATTCAATAACCATAATTTGAGCTTGGCTTTCTCATAAATTCAAAGCAATTTCCCCATAATATCAGGAGAATATATGGCCTTTCTTGAGGCAGCAGAAACACCAAATAAATCAAATTTTTAATTCACTTGAAAACATTTTCCAGCATTTCAGATTTAATTTGTCTGATGAGATGGAGTCAGATTGAAAACAGAGATGCAGGGAAGCAGGAAGAAAATCAGAACATAAAACCAAGCAGATATTAGACCATATGCATTAGTGAACCATAACAACAAAAAGGAAAGGAGTCACAACCCTAATGCCCTGAGAAGCAGTCTACCCAGAACAGTTTGAAGGACCAAATCTTTGACTTTTGTGGGTTTTCCCAAAAAATGTACATTTTAATAAATGGGTAATATATGACTACCTCTGAGCTTGTTGTTGCAAATGGGTTAAGAAATGCACAGAAATCAGGTACGTGGTCACAGAATATACTTTCCATCTCAAGGCTGGTCCAATTCACCTCTTGAGCATCCTAGGAAAAGGGTTTTTCCTAACTCTGCCAGCTGGGAGCTGAAGCAGTGGGGAATGTTTCTGAAAGTGACTCCTCTTCAAAACCCCTTTTCATACATGGGGAAACTGAGGCAGGCAGTAAGATGACTTTTCCAAAATTAAATTACAAACTGAGTAAGCCCTTTTGCGGACTTATAAAATTGCAGTTCAACCATGCTGGCAGTCTCTGTATTTGCTGACCACCCCCAGTAGCACCACTGGATTAGAAAGTGCCTTTTTTGGAATGGAAGCCACCAAGAGCAAGCCAAAAGTGATTAATCAGCAGATCTGTGACATCTTGTGCTGAACACCCTAAGCCATAGAATCACTGAATGATTTGGGTTGGAAGGGACCTTAAAAAGCATCATCTTCCACACCCCTGCCATGGGCAGGGACAACTTTCACTATTGGAGACTACTTCAAGCCCCATCCAGTTTGGCCTGGAACACTTCCAGAGATGGGGCAGCCACAGTTCCTCTGGGAAATCTGAGCCAGGGCCTCACACCATGACAGATAGGAATTTCTTCCCAGCAGCCCATCTAACCCTGCCCTCTCTCAATGGGAAACTATTCCCCCTTGTCTTGTCCCCCCATGCCCTTGTCCAAAGTGCTTCTCCAGGTCTCTTGGAGCCCCTTTAGACCCTGGAAGGGGCTCTAAATTGGCCCCAGAGCCTTCTCCAGGCTGAACAATTCCACCTCTCTCAGTCTATCCCCAGAGTAGAGAGGGTCTGGTCCTCCTCACACTGTGCGCCTTGGGATGGCTCCTCTCCACACTCTACAGAAAACCCTCCAGCAGAAGCTGGAATTTTGGGAATTTCCATGGGACTGTGGCACTGCTAGAGCTGGGATTTGAGCTCAGCACCTTCCCCCTCCACCCCACTGGCATCCCCAAGGACAGTGCATTCATTTGGAGAGGCACTGACCAAGCAATTCAGCCCAGGAGGGTTAAGGCTGATGGTTCCTGAGTGGCAGCTCATGCTGGGAGACTCATGATGTCAGATCCACTGGAGAGAGAGAATAAAAAAATGGGAATGAATTACTCTTCCCACAGTCTGTTTTTATTCCCTGCTGCTGCCTGTTTCTGGACAACTTGCTATTGCTGCATTTCAATTCAAGACTTATTAAAAAAATCACTGGAAAGGGGCAAAATTGACTGACTTTGCCTTGTTTCCAGCAGAAGAGATGAGATTTATTTTTAATCTACCTGTGTCTCTGCAATCATTACCTGCTTTCCAGCTGTGTTGCTAATGAGTGTCAGGACCATCATTTTACTAATGGAGAAACTGAGGCATGGGCAGTGACCGTGACATTCCCCAGGACATGGGTAGGGATTATTCCTGGGATCTGAAACCCCTTTATGTGGTTCCTGTGCTGCAGCCCCGAGCCAGTCACATGGAAATTGCACTTTATAGATAGCAATCTTACTGACTGCTTTTGCACACTTCTCTGTATATGATTTTTCTTATGGGTAATTATTATGGAAAAACAGTTGCAGAAGCAGAGGAGAGAGGCCATGGTCCATGTGGCAAATGAGCATGAGCTCCATGAGCAGACCTCCAGACTGACTGGTAAAGCAGAAAAATAGCGTGGTTTAGATTGGTTTAGTAAGGAAGCAGGCTAAAAAAATCTCCAACCAACATTTATGGATGCAGAAAACAGGAGGGTTTTCAGAAAAAATAATCATAAAATACATTTCCACATGTTGGAAACTGGAATCAGAGCTGCTTGAACAAGGGTGGCTGGTTTTGCAGTCCTGTACCTCTTTAGCATAAAAAGACTACAAGAAAGATGGAGAGAGACTATTTACAAGGCAGTGTAGTGACAGGACAAGGGGAAATGGCTTCACACTGACAGGGGGCTGAGTTGGATACCATATTGGGAAGAAATTCTTGGCTGTGAGCGTTGTGAGGCCCTGGCAGAGGTTTCCCAGAGAAGCTGCTGCTTGGAAGTGTTCCAGGCCAAAATGGATGGGGCTTGGAGCCACCTGGTCTAGTGGAAAGAGTTGTAACAAGATAATTTTTAAGGTCCCCTTCAATCCTGGTCATTCTATGAATTTATGTTTCTAAAATCTTTCCAAATGGGTTCCGGGAAATTGTGCAGTCCTACCTCCAGTAAGCAAAATCCATAAATTCCAGAAGGAATTTACCTTCTGAGCAGTGAGCTGGAAGAGGTATCAACTGGCACTTCAATCCTCTGTCAGTCATGTCATTGCTCTCCAATGCACAGAGCCAGGCTGTGGGCTGGCCGTGTCTCCATGGTCAGGACTTACCAGCTGTGCTTATCCAGGGAGGTCCAGGTTAGGAAGATTGGGGTAGGAAGGTAAGGACAGGCTGGGAAGGTCCTCTCCACACAGCCACCCCAAGATAGGGGGTTTCTAGGAATCAGGGAGCACATAAACCTGCAAGGAGAATTGTTTCACTTCTTTAGTGAAACTAGTTAGAGTAGGTGATGCTCAGGGTAAGGTGGGTGGATGTGTGAACATGCTGAAGAGAAGTGAGGTTTTTCTCTCTTTCAAAAAAGAAAAGGAACTTGGAAATGACAAGTGATTTTAAGAAATACTGCTATAGGTTGCAAATGCCTGTGTCTGAAATCTAGAAAAATGCTAAGTTGAGATTTAAGAGCTAATGCAACTATAGTTTTGTCAGTGGTGTGCCCAGCCCAACACTTCAGTCACACTGCCTTCCCCACAATGCTTCTTTCTCATTTAATGCCCAGAAATTACTGGGGACAACCCAAGGCTCAGAGTAATTGCACAGGCTGATCATCCCAGCATCTCCATGCTTGGCTACAACATAAAAAATGTAGACTTAGCACCAAGCTTTCCCTAACAGAACTAGGGAGCCAGCCAGTGACAGCGAGAGGCAGCAGAACATGGGTGCAAGGTGCTGCAGTGGTACATTATCATCATTCACAGGCAGCAAGGCGTGGGTTGTGCTGAGGTGCTGCTGCTCTGCTCATCTCTGACAAATATTGATATATTTAAACATGATCTGGACTAGAAAAACACAACCAGATGTTGCTGGCTCTTGGGTGACGGGATACCTGATAGCCATTCCCAGTTGTGCAAGGACTGACATTTACCTTGTGACACCACCACACCTCCACCCCAGGGGCCTTTCAGAACAGATCATGCTCTCCACAGCATGTTTATTAACCACCTCTCCACCCTATGCTCCAGCTGCACCAGGGATGACACTGCCTCTTGGAAACTGGACCCGCAGTGGGAGGCATGGCAAACACAGGGTCTGGGGGAGGCATGGCAAACACAGGGCCTGGAGAAAACAAATCACCACTTGACCAGAAAGAAATAGACCCCGAACTCCCAACAAAAGTTCAGATCAGTGTGGTTTGGGGTAATCAGTGCCTTATGAGGAGTAAAAGACCTTTAAGACCCCCCTGCCCTGTAGTTGCCCATCTGAGGTTCTGTTTCATTTTGCTCAAAAGAAAGTGTAGGTGTGCTGTGGAGCCAGGCTGGCTTGGAGCAACCTGGTCTAGTGAAGGGTGTGCCATGGCAGGGGCTTGGAATGAGATGAGCTTTAAGGTCTCTTCCAACCCAAACTATCCCATGATTCTATGATCGTCTTCCCCACCTTTTCTTCCCTATCTCTTCTACCTCCTTTCCACAGCAACCCTCTGCTTAGTCTGCTCAGGAGCAGGAAGATGTTCATAACCAGATCTCCTCACAGACTGAGAATAAGAGAAACCTCCCAGAACTCTGGCTGTTGGATTTGCAGTGGGTAGGCTGGAACCCAAACAAGCACCTAGGCATGATAGCTCTTTGTCACACCCACAGCAAACCAGCTCAGCAATACTATTTGCTGAATATTTGATATTTTTGTAGAAATTGAAAGAAATAGGGTTAATCTGACAACATCCATCCAGCTCTATCCCCACCAACAATACAAGGGAAAACATAGGATCACAGAATTGTTTAGGTTGGAAAAGCTCTCTGAGATCACTGAGTCGAACTGTTCCCCCAGCACTGCCAAGCCCACCACTAACCTGTGTCCCCAAGATCCACATCCACAAAGCTTCTGAATCCCTCCAGGAATGGGGACTCCACCACTGCCCACGACAGCCTGTGCCAGGGCTCTACAACCCTTTTGAGGAGATCATTTTCCCTCATATCCAATGTGAACGTCCCGTGGCATAATCTGCCATTTGCTTTAAGCCAGAAATCTCCCAAAATGGTCAGTCAGGCCAGTGAACTGTGAGCCAAGGCTGCAGAGCCAGACAGGAAAAAGCAGGTCGACAAAACAAATTCCACCATGTAAAAGCATTGATGTGACTTGGGATGGGTATTCCAATGACCAGAAAACTTCTATTTGCGATAAACAGCAGGATATGGCAAAATCATTGAGCACTGACTTTATCCTGAGGCAAACAACCTTCACAACTTGTACATTTGTGTATAAATTACTGCAATGAGGCAACACCACTGTGCATTTATGCACGGAGAAGATGCACAGTTGTTGTGGTCGTAGACACACAGATCCATTTTAAACAGACTCCCTGCTATATAAAGGGTGGCTCAACAGTTCCCCTTGACAGATGAAAGGAGAAAATATTCGCTGTCAAGCAACACCTGAGCAACTCAACAGGCAGAAATGGCTCCAGGTACTTTTTATTACAGTTTTAAAGGATTTGTCAGTGCTGCCATGTGTGTAGGGTGAGAGGAGATGATGATGGGGTGGTATGGGGTGGGATACACATGCTCTGTGACAGCCCTAACTTAAACTATTGCACTTTATAAACCAATGAAAAAGAATACCTTTCCCTGCAATGTGACTTTAATTCATGAATAATCTTTAGTCTAAATAGGCCAAATCCTACAGGCTCCAGGGCATTTCTCCTCCAAGGGGTATTGTCTGAGATTAAGTTTGTGGTCTTCGCAGCAGACGCTAGTGTGAGTCAGGTGTCAAAGGCTGAAAACATTTAAGGCTGACAAAGATCACCACATTCTGCAGTCATATCCCAGAGAGCCAGTCAGAGCACAGGTAATGCCACCATCTCTGCCCCAGTGAGGCAGACAGCCAGCATCACATCAGCAGTACAGCCTAAACCATGGCTACAGTGCGGTGCCTTCATCTGGCACTCATCATCCCCTGCTTGCTCATGTAACCAGAGTGCACCATGCTCTTTTCACGTGGGCAAGGACTCATGAGAAAAGGAAAACCATGAGTGTATCAGGGAAAAACATTGGGACACATACTAGTTTTCATGGAGCAGCCATGATTCCACGCAGGAATAAAGTGCTGGTAACGCTAGGAGAAGCACAAACTATTGGTGGGGGCAGGTCTCGGTGAAAGAATTTCAAAGAATTTTGGAGAAGGCTAAGCTTACTCTTGGTGCCAAGAGGCACCAAGGAAGATGAGCCTTCAGACAGCATGGACAGAAGAGACTGGGAATTAATTCCCAGGTGCCACTCCCCAAATCCTCAACCCGGTTTCCTGAGGATGGCTAACACCTTTTGCTGTGCCTTGCTGCAGGGTCATGGTTCTCTCCTCTCACCATTGCTGTGATCACTCTGGGACTGCAGTGGCCACAGCAAGCGGCTGCCTTTCCCACCGTGCCTCTTTCCAGCCTGTTTGCCAACGCTGTGCTGAGGGCTCAGCACCTTCACCTCCTGGCTGCCGAGACATACAAGGAGTTTGTAAGTGCTGTGGTCTCTGGTAATCTCCTCTGCTTTGGTTTTATGGCTTCAGGACTGTGTAACAGACTCCTTTCAACTATTGGTATCTGCTTTGTCCTCTTTTGATGAGGAGAGAGGGTGTAAACGGGATAGCACAGGTTATGTCCCAATCAGACTGGATCCTGTTTCCTCCTCTGCCCCCCTACTCTGATCCTGCTCTTTCCCCCTTCCCAGGACTTTGGCTGCCCAGGATCAGCTGGGACATGGCACAGATATGTGACAAGAATTTCCTATCTTGGTCACCTCTGGCCCTGGGAGAGTCTGAGTGCTTAAAACTATCTAGTTTCTTCTGCTGACAGGAGCTGGCATGAGCTGTCCTTGGGGGTCATTACTCCTTGGGAGAACCTAATTTAGATGTGGTTTCTGTTCACCTCAACACCTTGGCTTAGGATGACCTTTAGGCCCAGTAGCTATTGTGCCAACACAATATTCCTACCTGCCAACCCTGTCCAAAGGCACCTCATCATTTTTTTCTTGCAAAGAGTAACCATTCAGAACAGATTGGGAAGTGTCTGAGATTTCCAGAATATGGGCAATAGATCTGTGTGTGTTTGGGATGTCTCCATAGGAACGCACCTATATTCCAGAGGACCAAAGACACACAAACAAGAATTCCCAGGTAGCATTTTGTTACTCGGAAACCATCCCTGCTCCCGTGAAGAAGGATGATGCTCAGCAGAAATCAGTAAGTTTTTTTCACCCTCAGGGCAAGCACAGACCTGCCTGAAGAGCCCAGCTGTTCTTCACTGCAGGAACAGTGTTTTCATCTGTGAACACTTGAGTGCTTCATCCCTCTCCTCTCTTTTTGATTACTTGAACCCTGCATAAAGAAAGAAATACTTTTCTGGGCTACACTGTAAATCACATTCCCATCCCAAGCATGGGAAAAACTATTGTCTGCACAGGTCTGGGTGGTGCTCTTCAGCCTGAAAACTTTGTGTCTGCTGAAGCTGTAGGAGTGGTAGCATCTCCAGGTTTTCCAGAGGGAGCAGGACTTGCTATCAAATACCCCTGCACAGCTTTGACCCTTTCTTATCCTAATTTCAGGACATGGAGCTTCTTCAGTTCTCCCTGATTCTCATCCAGTCCTGGCTGACCCCGGTGCAGTACCTAAGCAAGATGTTCACAAACAATCTGGTTTTTGGCACCTCAGACAGAGTGTATGAAAAACTAAAGGACCTGGAAGAAGGAATCCAAGCTCTGATGAGGGTAAGTTGCAGCATGTAGCATGACTGTAGAATTAGACAGAACTAGATTAAATAGAGATCTCTCATACAGAGGGCCCTCAGCTCTCACGGATCCTTGAGATATCTCACCACGCTCTGAAGATCAGTGACTTTAGGACTTTGTTTACCTTTAGATAATGAGATCCTGATACTGCACATTGGGTTTCATCACTAGGGAGGATAAGAAAACCCAGAACAGATGTTAACACCCATTGCAAAGGGATACTGCTCAGGAATCAGAACAATTCACCCACAAAGTCTTCCCAAACCCAGCAACAAAAAAATATTCAGTTGTACTAACAGTAAAATAATATTTGCTACCATCTCCATGCAAAATACATCAAATTGTGGCAAATTTTGTGATTCACAACATTTTATAACAACATCTGTGTACAGATGGAAACCTGCACTCTGGTGTTTCTCTCATACACCAATACAGCATCCAGAGAGCTGAAAGCTGTGGGGTGATCCTCTTCAAGGAAGAACTAATCACAGATTCACATAATGGTCTAGGTTGGAAGGACCTTAAAGCTTATCTCCTTCCAACCCCACACCATGGGCAGGGACACCTTGAACTGGACCACATTGCTCCAAGCCCCATCCAGCCTGGCTTTGAACACTTTCAGGGATAGGGCAGCCACAGCTTCTCTGGTCAACCTGTGCCAGGGCCTCACCATGCTCATAGGGAAGAATTTCTTCCTAATACTTAATCTAACTCTCTCCTACTTTTGTAAAACCATTCCCCCTTGTCCTGTCTCTATCTGTCCATGTAAAAAAGTCACTCTACCTTTGCTCTAAGTCCCCTTTATAATCTACTTCATTTTTGCTTTGTTGCTTTAAATGATTTTAATGTATTATCTGCCAGGACACCTTTTCAGTTATGTTTATTCTGTAATTAAGTTTATCTGGCAGACTCACCCTGTAGCTGGAGCTCTGTGACCTGCAGCTGTGAGAAATGAGTCTGGAATACTGTTTACATCTTCCAGCATTAAAATGACTCTGAAAGTCAGACTCAGAGAGTAAACAGAGACTTCTGTCCTGGCACTTCAGCAGGAGAAGATAGGGATAGGTATCAGTACCACATCCAGATTTTTGTGCGGGTGAGAAATTCTTTACTGTGAGGGTAGTGAGGCCCTGGCACAGGTTGCTCTGAGAAGCTGTGGCTGTCCATCCCTAAAAGTGTTCAAGACCAGGTTAAAGGGGGCTTGGAGCAACCTGGTCTAGTGGAAGGTGTCTTGGCCCATGCAGGGAGGCTTCAAATGAGATGGTCTTTAAGTTCCCTTCCAACCCAAACCAGGTTGTGACTTCATGATTCTATGATTTTGGTCCCTGTTTGGGATGTGCTTGGGCATTAGGAGATGGTACACAGAAACCAGCCAAACTATCATATTTCACCCATTTATAGCTCCTTTTCCTTAACCAAAACTTTCCTGTTTGTGGCAGTTGGTGACCACAGCAGGGCAGGAGGAGTGCAGCTCTCAGCTCCAGATGTACATGGCTTGGGTCTGGATTAGAGCTTTGTTTTCTGGCAAAGGGGGAGAACAGAGATAATTATTTGCCTGGTTCCATCTCCTTGACTGGAGGAGGTACAGAGTGACCCTGCAACTTACTCTTTATTTTAAAACCCCAAAGACACACTCCTCCCTCCCTGCAGCCCTGTGCCCACTCCCTTCTCACTGTAGCATCACCCCAGCATCACTGCTCTTCCTGCAAACACATACACTCAAAAATATGTTTGAAATATTCTTTAAGACTGGAGGGAGAAAGCCCTGACCTCATTTAAAGTTCAGTGGGAACTGTGGCACGGGGCCTGTGGAAGATCATAGAATCACTGAGGTTGGAAAAGACCTCCAAGATCACCAAGTCCAAAACTGACCACTGCCTTGTCAACCAGACTAGTGGACTGAGTGCCATGTCCAGCCATTCCCTGAATTCCTCCAGCGACAGTGACTTCACCACCTCCCTGTGCAGTCCCTTCCAATGTTTAACAATCCTTTCTGCCAAGAAATTCTTCCTGATGTTCAACCTGAAACATTTCTGGCACAGCTTGAGGTTGTGTCCTGTTGTCCCGTCACTTGTTCTCTGGGAGAAAAGCCTGACCCCTACCTGACTCCACGCTCCCATCAGGGAGTTATAGTGAGAAGGTCCACCCAGAGCCTTCTTTTTCCAGTCTGAGCCTCCCCAGCTACTTCAGCTGCTCCTGGTGCTCCAGACCCTTCCCCAGCTCCATTCCCTTCTCTGGACATGCTCAAGCACCTCAATGTCTCTCTTGCCAGGAGGGGCCCATACCTGCCCCTGGGACTGGAGGTACCCCAGCAGTGCGAGGGCCAGGGGGCTGTTACTGCCCTGGCCCTGCTGAACACACCATGGCTAACACCAGCCAGGTGCCACTGGCTCCTTGCCCACCTGGGCACACCTGGGCTCATGTTCAGCCACTGGCAACCAGCACTCTCAGGGCCATTCCCAGCCTGGGGCACTGCATGAGGCTATTGTGGCCCATGTCCTTCCCTGTGGCCTCCAAATCCTCTTGCAGGAGCTGCAGGACCGAGGCCCCCGGGGTCCCCAGATCCTCAAAGCCACATATGAGAAATTTGACATCCACCTGCGCAGCGAGGACGCGCTACTGCAGAACTATGGCTTGCTCTCCTGCTTCAAGAAGGACCTGCACAAAGTGGAGACCTACCTGAAGGTGATGAAGTGCCGGCGCTATGGAGAGGGGAACTGCACCTTTTGAGCCCGGTGACAGCTCCCTTCCTGCTCCAGCCCCTTGCTGACCGTGGCTGCCCTACTTCTCTGAAAGAAAACTGGAGAATAAACCTGCTACCCCATACTGCCAACATGTCTGCTTCTTGGGGTGGGACAGGCTTCTGTGAGGGGCTGGGAGGGAGGAGCAGCCAATGGGACAGGGTGGATTTGGGGCTTAGGATGTGTATTTGGGATTAAAGAAGTGTATTTGGAGCTTGGGGGGATAGGGGAAGCAGATTTAGGGATAGCTTTGTACTGGGGTGTAGGTTTGGGACTGTGGGTAGGTTTGGAGCTGGGGAGGAATTCGGGAGTAGATTTGGGGCTGAAGTGTGGATTTGAGTCTGAGGAGGGTGGATTTGGAACTAGGGGTGCAGATTTTGAGCTGGGGTATGGATTTGGTGCTGAGGATAGATTTGAGGAGGTGGGTTTTGGGTTGGAAGGGATGAAGTTGCTCCAAAACATGTGGAGCTGGTACTGATGGCTGGATTTAGGGCTTGAAGGAACAGAGTAAAATAAAGAATAAAGTTCAAGAGAAGGTGGAATAGGCTTGTATCCCCAAAGAAGACTTTCCAGACATTTGTTTGGAAAAGGTTCTGGGAAAAGGTCCTGCTGTGTTTTATCTTTACTTTTCAGTATGAAAGTGATGAAGACCTGTCAAAGGTACTCAGAGAAGCTGTGACTGCCCCATCCCTGGAAGTGTTCACAACCAGATTTGATGGGGCTTGGAACAACCTGGTCTGGTGGAAGGTGTTCCTTCCCAAGCAGGGGGGTGGAACTGGACAATTCTTCTTAAGCCAGACCACTGTAGGATCCTACGCTGTGGTTCTATGAGTATGAAATAGTCTCTCTTGGTGATGGACATTACATGGCCAGAGCCCCAGTCCTGCTCCAAGCTGTGACACATGAGCACTGCCACAGCCATGTCCCAGCTCTGCCTCCTCTGTTACCAGGCGACTACAGGCAGTTGTTCACACCTGCTCACACATCCCATGTGTGTTCTGCTCCTTCTGGCCTTGCTACTGGCAGTGGACCTGTGCCCAAGGAAGGTCCACTGGGCGTTTCCAGGCAAACCCTGCTTCTACCTCAGCAGCAGAATTTGCAGGAAAAAGGGGTTTTCTGAGGGATGACAGTGTGACTAATTTCTTTGTAGAGATTTCACTGATGTCAGAGACTAAAATTGTTCAAGCCGCAAACATTAATATAAAGTTTTGCTCATTGTAACAAAACCTCTATAAAGAAGCTAGAACCAAAGAAGCCTCCCTGATGATATCTGATGGGCACTTTGACCTGTTAGTTAAACCACTAAGACTAGATATAGGGAAAGCCCATTAGAACCAGGGTGATTGACATAGAACATTCTGGGATTATATATATTCAGAATATATATATATTCAGAATATAATGGGTGGATCTGGGTTGACAGACGGGAGAGAGGGTTAGCACAACTTGGATTGACAGGGCCATACAAGGAAAGGAGGGGAGGAACAGGGAGATGGATACACTGAGTCACAGCCAAGAGGCGGGAAAACTTGGGAATAAACAACTGGGCAGAAACCATCATGAGGGGATAAAACGGGGGTACATGGACCAAACCATTGTACTCAACAAACACTGAATAGTGTTTGTTAAGTACAATGGTTCGGTCCCTAATAACTTTTACAATAAAACAACTGCAAAACTTATAAAAACATACTATCACAGGTATGTCACCACCCAAATGTTACCGGGCTTGCAAGGTTTCCTCAGGGGTGAAGAGAGAGACGAGAATCTGGACTCCATGATCAGAAGGCTGGATTTATTATTTTATGATATATAATACATTAAGACTATACTAAACGGCATCAAGAGAAATGTGCAGAAGCTGCTAAGCTAAGAATAGAATAGGAATGAATCAACAACGGAGCTCTCTCTGATTCTGTCCCAGAGAGAGCTTGTCTTTGATTGGCCCTTAATTGTAAACATGGAACGTGGCCCAATCACAGGTGCACCTGTTGCATTCCACAGCAGCAGATAACCAGTGTTTACATTCTTTCTCTGGGGCCTCAGCTTCCTAGAGGAGGGAAAAATCTTAAAGAAATGATTTTTCACAAAATATGTCTGTGACACCCAAAGAAAAGATGCCTTATTCCAGTCACTCCATTGGACCATAAGGAGGATGCTGTGAACAGCCACATCCTGGGGACACAACCTTAGTTGTTTCAGCCTTTTCATCATCCTTAGGGACAATGTATCCCCCTGCATCCAATTGTCCTGTTAGGGTTATGGTTTTCCTGTGTTTGGTGAGAACATCCCCCTTAGCCATCAGAGCCCTCATGGGCCTCACAGTCCCCATTGATCCAGGGTTTCTTCTCCTGGGGATTCCTCCTTGCTCTTGGAGACTCTCACCCCAAGCTGTTATTTTATTCTTGCACAATTAAATTAGCTGAAGGATCCATACATCTGAGACTGTGCTGTGGCAAACCAGGGGTTGAGCCAGTAAGGAAACCCAGTCTGATTGTGAGTGTAGAACGTGGAGCTGCCGAGGGACCTCGGTCCCAGCTCAGGTGGTGTGAGTGTAACTGCCACAGTGGGTCCTGGATGGTCCCACATGGAACAACAATCCCCCACAATGGAACAACATGGAACAACAATCTGCTGACTCATATAAGACCCTAGGCCATTACCTTTGGAGTCTCTTCTCTAAACACCTGACTCCCAGCACCACATGAATTCACCTTGGAACTCTGAAGCATGAAGGAGCCAAAGGATCCATGTTAAAATTCCCTGAGCAGGTTCCATCTGAATTCCAAATGTCTGCTCCTATGTTTGTCGGGTGATTTTGGTCTCTCTGTTGGTGCAGTGGGTGAAATAGCTGGAGTGGGCTGAGTATGAATGTGCAGCCTGATCAGTGTAAAGCAGACAGGAGCCCTCCCAAGGCCTACAGGGCCTTGGATCCCCCAGTAAGGCAGGCAGGGCTTTGGGGTCTCTTGTAAGTTGTTCAGGGTGATGGGGTCCCCCATAAGGCTTGCAAGGGAGCCTTGTTGGTTTGGAGCCTCTTGTAAGGTGTGCAGGTGTGTACTTAGACTTAAGCAGGAAGTCCATTACTCACTCATTTCTAAGGTTGGGAATGTGCCATAGCTATACTCTACAAATGCATGAAAGTAATTACATTCTTTGTGATTTGGTTTTCTATTTGTAAACAAGCAAAAAACCACCAGGTGTCTTGCTTTTTTACAGCATCAGAGTAGATGATGTCGTGTTAACAGATGGAGCCCTGGCATTGTTTGGGATTGGTGTGTGGATGTATTAAATTTAGATGCAAAGAATTCATATTTTGCTATTGTAGCAAGGCTTTGTCCTCTGTTTTTTGTGCAATCCTTCATGCAATGCATACTTCATGTAACATGCTTCCAGACTTCTGTGTGTGCTTCTCTGGGCCACAGGATGCCAACACTAGGGAGTTCAATTCCCTGGACATCAGACATGTAAATATAAATTTAAATATTTGAGATTATCATCTCTGGCTCAGTTCCGGGATATGATTCATGTAAGCTATTTTTACTGTTTTCCTTAGCATGAGTTGTGTTGTTTCCTGGAAGTGCTTGTTTCTCTCCTTTGGCTGTGAAGAAAGCTGGAGTGAACCTAGACAAATCTGGATAAAATATGGCTCTGGTGATGCTTTCAGCTCCTGGTTGCCTTTACTCATGTATACAAATAGAGAACCATAGAAACAACTATAGAACCATAGAATAACATAATTGTTTGGGTTGGCAGAGGCCTTAAAAGATCATCCTCTTCCAACCCCTGACATGAGCAGGGATGCTTCCACCAGACCAGTGTGCTCCAAGCCCCATCCAACCTGGTCTTGAACACTTCCAGGGATGGGGCAATCACAGCTTCTGTGGGCAGCCTGGGCCTGGACCTCACCATCCTGAAAATTAAGTGTATTTTGCTTGTGCCTTATAATTGGTTGTGCCTATTAAAATATTGCATATGTGCATTTGACTTCTTAATCAACCCTTCCAAGACACTGGAAGGGACACTGGAAGGGACACTGGACCAACATCCTCAATTCAGTTTGGTGCAGCAGTTCTGATCCTGAAAAAATGTCCTCTCAAACCCTAGTTCCTCTTTGTAGTGGGTGGCTTTGGCTGGATGCCAGGTGCTCAGCAAGCTGCTCTATCACTCCCCTTCCCAGCGGGCAGGAGAGGGAAAATAAGACAAAACGACAACTACTAGGTTGAGATAAGGCAGTTTACTAAAGCAAAAAGAAAGCAAATTCTTTTGCACGCGTAAGCAAAGGGGAAGAAAGTTTAACATCTACTTCCAATGGTCAGTCACTTCCCCAGAAGTAGGATTTTAGCATTTTGCATTTGCTCTGAAAGGCAAACACTGTAGGATAATGAATGCCCACTGTTCTTCATCCCTTCCTTAGCTTTTATATCTGACCTAACAGCATACGGTGTGGAATATCCCTTTGGTTAATTTGGATCAGCTGGCCTGGTTCTGCCTCCTTCCAGGATCTTGCCCACTCTTAGCCCTTGATGGGGAAGGGCAATGTTAGAGAGCACTGCTCAGAAGTAGCCAAAACACTTGTGTGTTATCAACACCTTTCTATCTACCAATGCAAAATGCAGCACTGTGAAGGCTGCAAAATTAACTTAAATGAACTTAATGAACTGGAAAAATGAACCTAATCTTTGTCAGATCAAATACACTTTTCCAAAAAAAGATAAAACAACTACCAACCTTGCCTCACAGGTATCCCTAGATCACCAGGACTGCAGCAGATCTCCCACCACTATGAATGAGGGTCATAAGCCTCATTTACACCTTGTGATCCATTTTGGACCAGCTTGGGAAAATGTGCAGCTCAGAAAAGGTAAGTAATGGAGCCCTGAGTGGTTTTGGAATCCTGAGATGTTGTGAATAAGACTTTATGGCGAAGATATAGTTTTGGATTTTTTATATAAGTTTTGGGTCTTTCTTTTTAAAGTAGTTCATCTCTGTGCTGCTTAGCTCTGAGACAAAGGCCATGAGGGAGAGTATTTCAATGGTTCATGTCTGTCCTGCTTTTGGCTGGGATAGGGATAATTTTGTTCTTAGGCTTTCAATGTTCTCTACTATAAGGCAAAGTACAGATGGATCCATTCCATTCTCTTCTAATCCAGACTCCAAACATGAGCATCTTCTCAGCTGTTCCAGTCTCCTCCTTCCCCTGAATCTTGTGGCTTATTTTGCACCAAAATACTAGCTGGGGATAATACCTTCCAGCCTATCTCTGCTCCTTTTCCTCAACACAGAAAAGCCATTTCAGGACAATGATTTCATTATACTTCTTTGATGTGGGATAAAATATTAAAGCAGATTCATACAAAATGAAAGACATTTTACACAGGAAAGAAGTCCTGACAGTAACCTAGATATGCCACAAAAATTGATGCCATCAGTAGGAAAACCTGCCCCTTGCCAGAGAAAAGTGGGGCAAATTATGAAAGATGCATAAGGATAGAAGGAGAAATGAAGTGACTGGAATGACAGAGCAGAAAATAAACACAGCAGGGTAAAGGAAACAAAAGATAAAAGTCAGTGGAGGAAAGGGGGAGTGAATGGGGTTAAATAATTCACGTTAGGATTTATAAGATTCTTGAGGAAACAAGGGACCATAAGTCATCCAGGAATCACTGGAGGAGGGGAGGGAACCAACCAGACTCAATGTGATATTCATGGCATTAAAAAGGGCTGTTGGATATTTTGTGCCTTGAAACTGAATTACCCCAAACAGGGCCAAGAGACATTTCCAAGATGAAATCCAAGAAGGGAGTATTTGCTACAATATATGGCTATAACTCATGCATATTCATTGTTTTCCTTAGAAAAGGTGTGGTTAGGCAAACTATTCCTTAGAACTCATCATTTTGTTAGCAGGCATAGGACACCCTGGTGGTCGCACTGAGGGAGGATCCACACCTTCCTCAGTGGTCCTTTGATGAAGGCTGGACGTCTTCCTTGCCATGCCCTTTTTACCCTTCTCCTGTAGGTGTGCTCCATCTCTTGTTAGCTGTTTCAGTGATTTCCTCACTGGTTTTAGCAAGCTTTGCCCTCCATTTTTGCAAGTGTTGTTCCCTGTTTCTAGCAAGTTTCATCTAGCTTCTATATTGGTTACAGCATATCTTATTCTTGCCCAAGAATGCCTAGGCACAATGCCTTAACCCTTTAAAAATAAGGAATTTGTTTTACATTAACAAGCAGAAGAAATTAGCATGAGTAAGTGTGAAAAATGCATATTTTATTATTGGCTTTTCACAAATATTAAAATTAATATTGTGTGTTATATTAGAAAGTTATGCTGTATTAATTTTCTTAAGTAGTGGGTTAAATATAGTTTTAGATTATAACATCATGTTAAAAAATAGAAACTATGCTATGTAAGATACTTTTTGTAAAGAAAGAATTCGCACCAAGATAGCAGACACAGAGCACCTAAATCTTTCAGAGAAAAAGAATTTATTGCTCCATTATCAGAAGAAATGAACTTCTTTCTGCCTCACTCAGCCATGAAGACACCGCCAAGATACAGAGGAAGAAGCTGACACTGACCAGACAGAATCCTTTGTTTGAATGGAATTTATGCATCATGTATGAAGTGTATGAATATGCAACAGGCTGTTGTTTTTAAGGGTCAATCCTCTGTTAACGGGTGTCCTTTTTTGGGCTTATGTTGCCCAGAAAGAGGTACCCAGACTGTCCATAAGTCTTTGTTTTTATTGTCTCATATTGTCCTAATCCAAATTGTTCAAATTATTATTACTCTAATTATATTGCCATTTTTATAGCCATGTTATTATAATTAAACTTTTATATTTTTAAAAACAAGTGATTGGTGTTTTTCACAGTGAGTACTTAGCACAAGTATACATAAGTGCTTAGCATAAGTTAGCATAAGAAAGCCTGGCAGACCTAGCTTGACGTGACTGTGACTTGACAACAAGTTTTAGACTTAGTATACCAGAGTAGCTGACAGGCAAGTAGGGAATCACCCGTGTGCAAGGAAGCAATGAGGAAGACTGGCTGCTTTAGGCTATGTAGATTGTGCATGGACAGCATGTGGACACTCACTTGAAGTATAGGAATCTGATGCAATGTATTTTTAATAGCTTGCTTATCAAATACTAACCTTAGATGTGTGTGGTATTTTTGATAACATTTTTAGATAATCCTACTGAAGTTTTTAAGTGTTGGAGAAGTGTTTGGTGGGGTGTGGACCCCTGCTCTCTCAACAACTAAAGTAAAATGCTTTTGCAGGCTATCCATTTGTCTGTCAATTCCTCTGAATCACCATTTGGACAGACTTTGACTTGGGTAAATCAGCATGGAGTCCATGTAGTTCTGAGTATTTACACCTTATCAGGACTGTGAGGAAACAATTTTCTGAAAAATCCTTTTTATAGGATTTTTTCTCCTGAGAAGCTGAGAGGCCTCAGGAACAAAATATAAACAATGATTATCTGCTGCTGTAGAATGCAACAAGTAGATCTGTGATTAGTTTCATGCAGTTGGTTTTAATTAATAGCCAATCACAGTCAGCTGGCTCGGACTCTCTGTCCGAGACACAAGTCTTTGTTATTCATTCTTTCTTTTTCTATTCTTAGCTAGCTTTCTAATGAAACCTTTTCTTCTATTCTTTTAGTATAGTTTTAATATAATATATATCATAAAATAATAAATCAAGCCTTCTGAAACATGGAGTCAGATCCTCGTCCCTCCCCTCATCCTAACACCCCTGCGAACAGGGTCACATTTAATTTTTATTTATGCCTCAACATTTTCGGGATTTTATGTTACAAACCTATTTTCTGACATCAGGTGGGAGATTACTGCATGGGCTGAGCCCCAACACGTGGCATGTGTAGAAGGTGCCCAACACGTGTGATCGGGGTGGAGACTGCCAACATTACAGTCCCTGCACAGGCAGCCCGTTTACAATGTGGAGGGAAGCTCTGTCTCTGGGGTGCCATCAGGGGAGAGAAAGCTCCCACCACCGGCCTGCAAGCCATTTTCCCTGCAGGCAAAACCCCGCTGTCCAGCAAAATTTCCCTGACTAGCCAATGGTCATCTTCAAAGGACCGGAATATAGGAGGACCCTTAGCACATAAAAGCTGTTATCCGCGCTATAATTAGTTCCTTCCATCTCCGTTTCTTGGTGGGGAGGTTGGCTCGTTTGACCTGTGCTCACCTTCTCCTTGCTCTCTCACCTGTTTCTTGCCCGCCTGTCTCCCCTGTTCCGCCTGCCCTCGCTTCGCTGCTTCCCCGCAGCAGCCGCACCCGGAACCTGCCTGCCACCCTTGGGAACATCCCGCCACCCCTGGGAACATCCCGCCAACCTAGTAACATCCCGCCGCTTCCCGAGCCTCTCCCGCCATCCCTGGGAACATCCCGCCGCTTCCCGAGCCTCTCCGGCCTCTTCCCGAGCCTCTCCCGCCGCAGCCGCTCCCGCCGCAGCCCATCGCTGCCCGCCATCCCCTTGTGACGCTGTTCGTGGTTCTGATCGCCGCCACGACCCCGCCGCAGGCTGTCGCGATGCTGTCGGGGGTTCTGACGGCTGCTGCGGTGCTGCGGCTTGTCCTGCCCGGCACCCAGGCCGAGCGGCGATTCCCCGGGTGTCCCGCCGTCCGTCGGTCCGTGCGGCAGACCCGCTGTCTGCGACCACCGGAGCCGCGGCTCCCGGGAGCGCTGCACGAACTCCCCCCGGCAGGGAGTGCACAGACGCCGGCTGCCGATCGAATGCCGACGGTGCATCCCAGAATCCTGGCGGTTCTGTCCCTGTCCTCCTTTCTCTCTCTTTGTGTCGTTCTTTTCCCATCTCTGCTTGACTTTCTGTCCTTCTCTGGTCGGGACATGTGGGAACACATAACATCCCTCTGGCTGTCCAGGACGGCCAACACCCCCGCCAGGGGGCTCAGAAGCCCTGGCACGGAGCCCAAAGCACCTGTGGTTTTGATTATGACCCCTGGAGCAAATTACCAACCTTACATGAAGATCTGCAAGCCACAACAGTTTACATAGAATAGTAGTGAAGTTATCACGGGGTGGAAAAGTAGATTTTGGGGTTTTTGGTATGGGGGTTCAGGAGGTAAGATGGCGGGAACTGGGTGTGTCCAGCCTTTCTCCTTCTTCTTCTTGGCCTCCATCTTCTGCTGTGATGTTGGCACTTTTAGATTGGTTTAGAGTAGAAGCTCACTGTCTAACATAGGTGATAGGCATTGGAAAGTAATTGTAAACATTGTACACATAGTTTTTGGTATAAAGACATAACACTGCCCTGGGAGCAGGCAGAGTGCCTGGAACTGTCCTGCTGGATGGACCTTGGCAGGGCAGGAGAAAATTTTTTATAGATAAGATGCAATAAACGAGACCAAGAAATGAAGAGCTCCGAATCCTTCTTCAAGCGCTCAGGCTGGGAAAAGAGACTTGTTAACATTCTCGGGGTCGCAGTGACTCGAAAGACCCTGAGAGGGACACATACACATCTTTATCAATAGTTCTCACATGTAATATTTGGCTCGTTTGTGCTTGATTTCATCTGAGAAGTCTGGTATTTAACACCCCATGGCTTCCCTTACAGCAGAACACAACAAGGACATAATCCATAAATCAGGACAGATTGAACAATCCCAACAGTTTTGGTCACTTCACACCACAGATGCTGTTGGCCTCAAAGCCTAATTGAATCCTCCCTCACTTCTGCCCTGGTCTTTGATGGATCTGTCTGGAGCCCTCCTTAGCCCCTGAACAACTTCAGTCACTGCCTCATTAAAAAGAACTAGCCCATTAATAAGGAGCTTTGCAGCATTAATCCCTGCCCATGCTGCCAGTGCTGCTGGTGACTAAAGCATCTCCAGTGTGAACTTTACACATCTCCTTATCCCTGGGCAATGCTGTACCCTGAAAAATCAGCAAATGCCCACAAAGCTGTGAGGCTTGGAGCCTACAAAGGTCTAATCCAGTCTGAATCACTCTCCCAAGCACTTTCTTCTCCTGCTCCTCTAGGGCATATTTACTCCCTGGACCAGTATTCTTACCCAGCTCCTGGATGGAGGAATTTAAAGTTTTGCCCCCTTGCTTCTATCTGTGTCCATTGCTTTAATGTCTGAGTTTGAAATACTACTTTTCTTCCATTGCTCTAATTTCTGGTCTCTTGTGTTGCTCTTATTTCAGCCTTGGCTTTTTTTGCTTGGGGGATTTTCTCCCTTCCCTCAGCCTTACACATTTACACCACTGCTCACACTAATCACAGCCCGGGCTAAAAGAACCTGCAACACACACCACAGCTGGCATGCAAAATTCAGCAGCATTGAATTAAGCTTGCTGGTGGGAGGATAGTTCCTACTATCACACGTATTACAGTAATCCCTCAGGATAAGATCAGGATGAGCAGGTCACAAAATTAGGGAAACTCTCAGCTGCAAAGACTTGGCAATCTAAAAGGAAAACCAAGGCAGGAAATCATGTATAATACATGGGATGGGCAGTGCAGTTAGTAACTTGATTATTTTTGAGAGTAGGAGGAACTTGAGGAGAACATAATATGTAGGGAAAGAAAAGGTAATGGAACAGAAAGTGGAAGGAAGCAGGTGTCTGAGGATAGCAGCTGACACCAGGAGGGAGGGGAGAGAAATGCTAGAAATTGAGAAATTAATAATTTTTCTTAATGAACTGTAAATATTCCAGTTTGTGGCAAAATTAAAATTTTAAGGTGATAAGGAAGTGATGCTGGCCTGCATCCCCGCAGTGTGGGCAGCTGAGGAGGGGGAGACTGCCCTGTTCGAGATCTCCCTACCTGCAGTGTTGCCTGCAGCTCTGCTGTCCAGCATTAGAGTGGCATGGAACTACTGGAACCAGTCCAGAGGAGGCCATGGAAATGCTCCAAGGAATAAAGCACTTCTGTTATGGAGACAGGCTGAGAGAACTCAGTGTTCAGACTGGCCAAGAGAAGGCACTGGGGAGACCTTAGAGCCCCTGCCAGTGCCTAAAGGCACTGAGAGAGCCACAGAGGGACTTTGGACAAAGGCCTGGAGTGAATGGGAATGGCTTCCCACTGCCAGAGGGCAGGGTTAGAAGGGACATTGGGGAGAAATTCTTGGCTGTGAAGGTGATGAAGCCCTGACACAGGTTGGCCAGAGAAGCTGTGGATACCCCATGCCTGGAAGTGTTCAAACCCAGGTTGAACAAGGCTTAGAGCAACCTGGTCTAGTGGAATATGTCCCTGTTCATGGCAGGGGGGTGGAATGAGGTGGTCTGTAAGGTCCCTTCCAACCCAAACCATTCTATGATGCTATGGTAAGTCAGAACACTGCAGTACTATATAAAATTAAATTAGAATTTTAATTTTTTTTTGTTTGTCTGAAATATTGTAGCCAGTCTGGTGGGAAAATATGTCACTATTTACACAGATGTTACACAAATGTTTTCTTCTGCCTTGATTTAGGTCAGCATTTAAATCAACTCTACTGCTTCAAAACCTATCTCTGGTAAATTTCACATTCTTACTTCAAACACATTTCCCTACATTTCCAACTGGTGCAATGAAAGTTGGTGGCCACTTTTCTGCTCTCACCATTCAGGGAGCCGAAGAGGCAGACAAAATGTCTTCTGGTGCGTGTTTTGGTTTGATTTTCTGCCTCTCCAAGCCACTCCTGATACTGATGGAAGAACAAGCCTATTTTTCAAGTTTTCCACCATGGATATCTAGGTTATCACCCATAATTGTGTAGAGATAAGATCTTTGGCTAACTGGACACCAACAGCTCCAGGGAACTAGAGCAAAACCTCCTGCAGGCAACCACCATCTGGCACTCGACCTTTGGACTGGTCTCCTCTCTAATAATTGTGGAATCATGGTAATTTTGTACAAGAACATTCAATTACTTAATCATAAATTACAAGCATCCTTGAGCTGCTGAGTGAGGCACACACTCAGTGCAATTATTCACAGACATTCAATCTCCATCCCTTTGTAGTGAATATTTAATTAGTTACTATGAGTTACTCTTGTCAGAGTAACTCCTCACAGGATGGCTTATCTGTTCTGCCTATCAGCTGGTGGGATATCTCAGGGCATCTTCCCCCCACATGAATTTGCTATTTGGTGAGATAACTCAAGTGGACATCTGTCTGGTAGTGAGTTATTTCTTGTGCCATTGAGGTGGCATTCCCAGCTGACAATAAACATCTTGTACTGAGAGTGAGATTGAAGGAAAAGAAGCCTGAATTTCTGACTGGCAGACACTTCACTTTACAAGCTGTAAAAGTTACACAAAACTTTCACAAAGCAGAAGTCTTCTGCACATTTCCTGGAAATGTGTGGGGCTTTTCTCTGAAGTCAGGACCACACTTTGTGGTTACTCTTCCAGAGGCTGAGTGAAAGGACTCTATGAGTGATTGACTCATCATCAATTGGTGTTAATTACATTGACTCCTAATCTATACTATTTCTTTGCTAGCTATAATATAGGCATGTTTATGTTGTGCACTGTTTTATGGAAATCTATTAGTAGTTATTTCTTTTAACCCATGTAGTAAGAAACTCTGTTTAAGGCCTTCTGTCTGTTAATCTCCTGTCTATTCATTCAGTAACTCATTTTATAATAGACCTTACTGGCCATTCCTGAGAACTTGCAAGCCAGAGCTTTGTAGGTGCAGGCTGTCTGAGTAAAGCTTCTGCCAAAAATCTGAACCTAAGGCGGAGCTGGTCTAAAGGCTCTCACTTGATCTTCAACAGGTTTAGAAACACAGTCATGACAAATATTCCTCTGTATTTTATCCCTTTAACAAGGAGGTTCTTTCCAACCTTCCTGCTACCAAAGAGAACTCCCTGCAGTGAGAACATTAGGAGGAGGAGGAGGAGAATGAGGAGGAGAAGAAGAAGGATGAGGACAAGGAGGATGAGAAGGAGGAGGAGGTGGAGAAGGTGTATAATGGACTTGCATTTTCACTTTGAAATATGTGAATGACTTCTCCAACCCCAATGCAATCTTCACATGAACTAGACCCAGCAAACCAAACCCTCTGGATCTGGAGGGCTATGGAGCTGCCATGCTCCATGGAGTTCTCCCCACCTCCAGTGAAGTACCTGCTTTGCATAACTAATTTGTGAAGGAAGAGCAGCCTTTTGCCTGAAGTAACCACTTTAGAAAAGTAAACCTAATCTCAGCTCTAAATGTTAGAACCCTTTAGCCTAAACCCAGAAATATTTATTGCAGTGTGCTGAGCCACTGCCTTACTGGAATTGCAGTCTGGGGACTCCATGCCATCTGTACAGGACAGGCTGTAGAACTGGATTGCATCTTGTTGGAGAATTTTGCTCAGAAATGGCTTATAGAGTTTTGTTCAGACATGCCATAATCATATGCAGCTGTTGGAAAAGTAAAAGGCAGCTGTGAGGAGCAAATTCTCACAGCCTGTTTCTGTAAACAACAAAAGTTCTCAGGCACGTTTATGTAAACAGCAGAAGTTCTCAGGTTGTTTTTTAATAACAAGTAAATATCTTGTCCTTGGATAAGTTTTGGGAAAGCAAAAGTTGACAAACATGGAGGCCTTGAGAACTTTCATAACAGGGTGAGAAAATAAATCTTGGATTCAATAACAAACCACAGGTATTGAAAACAAAAGGAGGGGTTAATGTGTAATCTGTGACCTATGATGAGCTCGGATTTGCAATATGCATGAGCTTAATTAACACCACTACAAAAGTGTGTAAGTGAGATCAATAAATTGGAGTTCGATGCTGATCAACAAAGATGGGTCGTCTCCCTTCGCTTTCAACAGCATCTCCCATCATGGTGCCACATGCATCCTATGGGGATCATAAAGGTTGGAAAAGACCTCCAAGATCGCCCAAGTCCAATCTCATGAACATACAGAACCTCACCCAGAAAATATGAACATAGAGAACAACCATGAGTTGACCAAATTTTTCCTATATTTCCAATTGTGAACAACCTCACAAATTTTCGCTAAAACATTTTTAGAAAATAAGCTGAGAAGAAATACTAATTTGCCAGCTTGATGTCTTGTCCAGCATTTGGTAAGGGCTCTAGAATGCCTCCCTGAAGAAGACAGCCTGAGAAAGTCGGTGCTGTTCACCCTGGAAAGCAGAAGGTTGCCTTGATACCTTGAGAAGGCTGACCTACAGCAGAGGCTAGACAGAATTAAAGAATAAAGTAGGGATTTATTAAAAGGCCTCAATGGATTCACCTTGGGCAGTACAAGAGCCCAGCCAGGGCTTCACCCAAGATGAACCCAAAATGGTCACAGAAATGGATGGCTGGTCATGAGGTCTCTCATTTTATAATCTCTGGTCCATTTGCATATTGGGGTAATTGTCCAATTACAGCTTCAGATTATGAAGTCCCATCCTTCTTGTTTTCTCTATTCAGACTACCACTGTTTATGCTCTTGGGCCTGAAACTTGTAATGGTTGTCCTTGGTCCCAAGCTAGAAAAGGAATTGTTTTGTCTCCCTACTCTGTGAAGAGACCTTACCAACACTTAATATGAGGCACACCTAGGCAGCACAGAATCTGAAAAATATAAAACTAAAACTTTAAGCATCACCTGGATACCTCAGAACATCTTCCATTATCTGAAGGAGCCTACAAGGAAGACAGAGAGGAACTCTGAATCAGGAAATTTAGTGACAAGGGTTAAGACTGAAAGAAGGGAAATTTAAGTTAGATATCAGGAAGAAGTTCCTCCCTGTGAGAGTGGCAAGACCCTGGCACAGGTTGCCCAGAGAAGCTGTGGCTGCCTCTGTAAGAGCTGTAATGAGGGATGCAGGACTCCAGGTGGCTCTTTAAAATGCAGTTTATTGTATCCAATACATTACAGCAGTCCAGGGTCGTGTGTGACAGAGCCTGTGCCCACAGCTGTCAGCTCCAGCTGCAGGCAGGCCTGGAGACCCTTTGGTTTGCATTATATACTTTTCTTTACTGAGCATCTTAATACAGAAGAACCAATCTATACCTTAACTTTTACCTATAGCCTATCATAAGTACTATAATTACCATATTCATGTTACTATTCTCCAGTCACTAAAAGTTAGTACATTACAGTTTAAGCTAGAAGTTGTGTTTCAGTTTTCTTGTAGTGGAAAATTCTGAGACCTTTTTTCTACTTGCAACATGGACAGGCTTATTTGCCTGTGCTATCTTTCTGCCTGGCAAAAAAATCCTTTTGTTTGAGGTGGTTTTATTCTTTGCTCTAAGTCATAAAACCCCTTCTAACGAACACACCCTTTACCTCCTTGGTTATCCAGTAAGACTGGCTCAGCAATCCTTTCCTTCTATATCAAAACTTGCTTCCATCTCTATTTCATTCTCAGGTTCTACATTCAAAAATCTTTCTGCCAAGCATACATATTTGTGAGACTTTCTTCTCAAACTTTCATCCTTCCCAACATGCCTGGCAGTCTTAAAGGCCAAGATGGATGGGGCTTGGAGCAGCCAGGTCTAGTGAAATATGTCCTTCCCCATGGCAGGGCAGTGGAACTGGATGATCTAATAAGGTCCCTTCCAACCCAAATAATTCTATCATTTGCTTAAAGTGATACCCAAATTGGCAATCAGTTGAGTATTAACAGCCTCAGAAGAAGGTTTGAAATATTCATGACTACAGCACAATGACAAGGGGATCTGCCAGATGTTGCACAAGGTGTGTCTCACCTGGCAATATCCAAACACAAGTTCTTGACAGTGGTTAAGCATTTATAATGTATTAAATCTTTCAAGGATCTTTGAAGAGAGTTGTCATTTCTAACAACTAGGATTCTGGAATAATCTCTGAAATCCAGTGTGATCCTTCCACAGGCTATGCATATGAATCTATCTCTCTGTTGCCCACATGAAATAGAGAGACCTTTAAAACCAGTATTGCTTCCCATCTATAAATAAAGGGAGAATTGGACCCATTTTTTTCTGTAACTTTGCTATACATAAATCAAGGCACAGACATGCTAACTGCATCACACAATAACTTCAAAGTGCTTGAGAGACAACAGAAGTTGTCATTCAGCTCTCACAATCAGCTTTATTTTATGCCAGCCAGACAACACACATTTCATGCGAACTATACATTTGCTCCAGCTGATGCTCAGACGAAGGTTCCTGACTTCATGTCAATTCATCCTTCACTAAGGTACTTGGTTCTTGCTCTGTAGCACCAGTGTTTTTTTCAGGGGTCCTGGAAGCAGAAGAAAGAGCATCATTGCAAAGCTATCAGAGCAAACAGCCGACCCTTGAAAACAAAATGCCACCCCTGAGGTGGAATTTTCCCAATGGCTCTGCAGAGTGTTCCCCAAACAACCACACATTTGATTTGTCCTCAGGCTGGCTGGCAAGTGGTCCTGCTCCCTGCAAGGAACTGGTCCAAAACTCATGGATGTCCACAAAACATGTGGACTTTTTGACCAGCCCTTGGTTTAACTGTGATCAGGATCATGTCCACCAACAGCTGCAACAAACACTTGCCAATTGATCATAACACACATCGAACAAAGACCTTGCTGTAAAATTGTCTCTCAAAGAAGCAGTTTGTTTCCCTCGTGATGGGTGGTAAAAGCTCTCTCACAGTGGAGCTGAGCTCTTGTGCTACTCAGGAAGCACCTGTTAAAAACAACCAAAGGAAAGTAAGCCCAGCTAACATATCCTAGTCCCAATTTGAGAGCACCCCTTTTCTCTTTGATACCCCCAGGAGACACCAGTATGTGGTGGTGGCACCAAGGCACTGGATGACTGGCAGGGTCACCTTTGTACCTGGATAG
The DNA here is from genome assembly GCF_028018845.1 of Melospiza georgiana. Classification (NCBI taxonomy): domain Eukaryota; kingdom Metazoa; phylum Chordata; class Aves; order Passeriformes; family Passerellidae; genus Melospiza; species Melospiza georgiana. The sequence goes on from NC_080431.1 coordinate 14,724,825, forward strand.
TCTTGAATGGCAGCACAAAATAACAAAGGCAGCCTGGAGTTAGGGTGGATGCTGCCAGTGGAAGCTCTGGACATGTGTTGGAAGGAAGGTTGGGTCCTGAAAGCACAGAGGGAGGGATGGGGAAGGAAAGACCTGTAGGGAACAAGGGCATCAGTCTTCACTAGGAAAGAGGAGGAGGATCTCTGGGGATGAGGAGAGACATGGATGGATGGGAATGGGCCTGTGAGGATGCAGAAAGCAGTTGATGATGCACGAGAAACCTGCTAAGATTTAAAATGGGCAGCTTTACATGGTGGTTGCATCAAGGGACTGTGGAGATCCCCATTTGTTCCCCAGTTTTGCATAATTTTTGTGCAGGGAGTGGTTCCAGGTTAGAGGAGGGAAGGAGGGGCTGACACCATGGAGTGGCTGGTTACCATTTTCTTGGTCTATGAAATCAACCCAACCCAGACATGAGAAAACCCATTTCTGTGTGAGAGGCTCATGGGGCAGGACCATATGAAGAGCCCTGGCAGGACACCTCTCTCAAATACTCACCCTCACCTTGCCCTTTTTGCTTCCTACAAAGAGACATTTGCTGCCAGAAGCTGTTGGCAGAGGTTGGTAGGAAATCTGCTGAGTTCTTTCAGCACAGTAGCTCCTATGGGAATGAGGTGAGCTCAGCACCACAAATCAAAGGAAAATGAAGAGCAGCTTCTCTTTGGAAAGATGCCCCACTCTCAGGGTAGGCCACGTCCATACTGCTGATGCACATCTGCTGGGACAGGACCCATTGTCTGTCTCTGGAGGAGGCTGGAGAAGCCTGCACATCCTTGCCAGTGGAAATGGTGCCCAACAGCACAGCTCTTGCAGTTTGAAGGCCATCAGTAACTACTGCAGGTGCCAAGCACATCTTCACACCTCCTTTAGTGAGGGAGGATGCAGGAACCATGGGACATGATCTCAGGTTGTACCTGGTGCATGTTGCCAGTGTGTACATGATGATCCAGGTTCAACCTGATCCAGGTGGGCCAACACCAGAGCCATCCCACCCGCTCCTTGGTATCCAACCCTGCTCTTGCTCTTACACCCTGCATTTCAGAGGAGAGCTTTGAAAGTAAAAAATCATCTCTCCCTGAAGCAACATGAACTGTTTTCAATCCACCAACATTTTCCTGAGACCTTGTTAGAATCCCCAGGGAAATTCTTCCATCTCAGCAGCACTAGGGTGGTCCCACCCTGTTGAGACAGTCAGAAAGATGCTGCCTGCATTGTGTGTTCTTCCTTTTAATCTACTGGCCCTTTTTCCATGACTGTGTGCATCCTTCGGCCATGGATTTCAGGACTGAGGAGGAGAAAGAGTGTCCCATCACACCCCCTGGCTTCCCCTTTGTTTGCATGCATATAGACAACTGTGTGATTGTCCATCCAAACCTGTTTTAAACTGGAGGGAGTGTGAGTGGTAGGTAACTACGTTATTTTCCCCCAGAGTTGGTGTTCAGAGACAACAGAGCAGGCACAGCAGAGAACAACCATGGCTGTTCCCTGCAGGGCGGCACAGCGAGGTCTGGCTCTGGGTACCAGCCTTGGGAACAGTGAGCTGGCAGTGTGCAAGTAGGAGAGTTGAAAGGAAAGCCTGATCCTGAAACATAGCAATCCCCAACACACATGAAGTAACATTTATAAATGATTTTTGTTTAAGCCAAGCAAGGAAAGAGTTTGAAGACTTTTGCCCTCATGAGGGCTGCTGATGGCAAATTGTTGTGTGAGAAGGTGAGAAATGTAGAAGAGATGAATTGGAGGTGGCAGATTTCCCCTCTTGTTGTGTCTGAGAGAGCAGAAAGAGTATGAAATTCAGCAGGGGTTTGTTTCCCAGAGTGAGCACAAGGCATCTGGAAATAACTAGGGATGTTCATGGGCCACCATGAGCATACATAGCACCATCCCCTCTTTGCTGGTCCTGATATAACCACATGGAGCTGGGATTTTGTGACTTGGGGTCTAAACTTGCCTCTGACAGCTCCAGCAATATTATCCTGTTCCTCAGAGATATGGAGGACATGCTCACATCTCATCCCTGTTCCTCTATGAATTCACATCTTGATGTTTTGGTGGCCTCATATCAAAATGAGCTGGTGACTTGTATTGTCTTCTGCAAAATTACTTTAATTTAAAGCACTTTAGCCATTTGGGAGCTGTTATGAGTCAGTATAGGCACACAGAAAATTAAAAGTTGCCTTTAAGAGACCTAGAAGCAGCAGGAATCCTCTACCTGAATCAGTGGCACAGAAACAGCAAACAGCCTCAGGCACAGAACTTTGATGCTGAAGGAACATTTCAAAGAAAAAAACATGAGAAATCTGTCCTTTCTTTCCCAGAGAATTCAGGTGAGGAGACAGCTCTTGTCTGTGGAGGAACCACCTTTTGGTTGGTGCCCTTATCCAGGAGGGCATTGGCAAGTTCATGTTCCTCAAAAGATAGAAAATCATTGATTTTTGGGCAAGTGCAATTCCCAGTAAGATTATGAGTAGGTTATGACAAGTCACTTCTGTCTTCTGAATGCTGTGTTGCCCTTTGTGCACTGAAGCTTGTTGTCTTTAAAAACAACAACAAAAATGCAAACTTTTTTTGTACTGAAAAACGGTCTTAACATGGTACTTTATAATTGGCCTCAGTTGCATTCTTTAGAAAAGGCACATCAAGCAGTAGATGTAACACTCTGAATTGTATCAGGGAAGTGCAGAATTTTTGCCTTGTTCTATACCTCAGCAGGCAGAGGGGTTGCTGTCCTTGCAAAGGTGTGAGACCTGTAAATGTGTGTTTGGGGCCAGCAAGGTCTGAAGAAGAAAGTGCCTGGTTGTGAAATCTGGCCTGATGTAGGTGTGGGATGAGCAACAAGGAACTCAACCCTTCAGGGTTCAAACCACAGCAGCAGATAGGCAAGCTCTCACAGAGTTCTGCTAGGAGAAATGTAGATGTTAGAAGACTTCTCCATACCTTCAAGTCAGATGAGGACCTGAGCAGCATGGATGAATCATGTCCTAAATACTACTCAGACCCTAAAACTGCAGCTGAGATTTTTTCAGTGCTTTTTTAGTGGTGGAATCTATAGCTTGCAGGAGGAGGCAGCAGCCCTGTGGAAGCAAGGCAGGTGGAAGTCATGGTGGCACATAGGAGAGGATGCAGGATATCACCTACATCAAGGGTTTGATCCTCTTTCCCAATGCTTCTTTCCAGCACCTACACCAAAATTCCTTCAGCCTGGAGATGTCAGGCACAGCCCAGCTTTGTCTTGCTTGTCCTAGATGGCATTTCCAGGCTTCTCACTGAGGATTTGAGGTCCCCACACATTTCACCTCTTGCGTCTGCTCTTGCAGGCAGGACAGGACAGGAACAGGTGCTGAAAGAAGCCCAGGGGACTGAGCACTGCTTGATCCCTCTCCCATCCATATCCACCAAACTGCTCCAGTTTTGCCTCTCTTTGGGTCCTCAGACCCTTGAAACCAGACTGCTGACCATGCTCTGAGCTCACTCAGCAGGACCAGGAGGCTCCTTTGCTTTCTGGCAGGCTGCTGTCACACCACAGGCAGAAAGGGTCACTGTGAGGGTAGAGGAACTGAGCTGCTCCTGCAACTTTCCATGTTTATAAGGAGCACCTGGGAAGAAGCACCATCTCCATGTACACTAACAGCTCCAGCCAGCACCAACCAAACTAGCACTTGGAGGCAATAAATAGGGACAAGGAGGCAGCAAGGAGCCATCTGAGACTGAGTGACAATAGGGTCCTGATGTACTCACAGGTAGAAGGACAGGTCTAGTCCTCGCCTGGGATGAAGGAAGCAGATGTCCAGGGCACCTTCTCAGCCACAAGAAGCCTCCTGGGCATCCATCTCTGAAACATGCTAAGCCAGCTTTTGCTGATTCCCCTGAGAGATATATCTGCTTGGATTTCCACTGACACATCTCTGCCCACTGTTTCCTCTCACAGGGGAATGTTGTTCCTTTACCATCAGCTGCTTCTGCTCTGGGCTACAAGATTTCTCCTTCATTCTCCTCGACTGCTGCCTTTGTTGAGCCACCTGGCAGCACAGGGCATCTCTGCAGGAAGGTGGAGAAAGGCCAACCTCTTTATCAGATGCACCAGAATGGCAAGGGCCAGAAGATCCTGCAGCTCTGAATGTGCCAGGCTCCTACACTGACAATAAAGCTTGTCCCCGTGGCTGTAAAAGAAAAGAAACAAAAGTACCAGAGGACAAAAGCATGAGCAGGGTCATCCTAAAAGCAGACAGATCTGCAGAAGCAAGACTGACTGCTTGACTGGCCACCAGGACAGACACACAAGGCACTTGCAGACACATCTAGTGAAGTCATACCAAGAAAGGACAGAGAGAGAAGGGGCAGTTGGTAGGTGAGGTATCATTTATTCAAGCAGTGAGTGATATCACACAGTACAGACAAATAAAAAGGCTTACAGTCCAAGAGAGACAGGACATGAGACAGTATCTGAGGGAGGATGGGAAGAGAGTCCTTGGTGGAGCTGGGTATTTGGGGTGATGTGGAGGGGAAAGGTGGGAGAAAGCAAAGGATTGGAGAAGCAGCTGTGGGACAGACATAGAAAAGCTGGCAGAGAGGATGGAGGGAAAATTCTTCTGAAGGCAAGAAGGAATGGTGGTGTGGTGAGCAAATGGGGTCAAGATGGGGAGGTGAGGGCATTGCAGACTGCAAGGGAGGGAGCCAATGGGGAGAGATCTCTGATCGGCAATGAACCTTGGGGAGAGGGAAGAGAGCAGGGGCAAGGGGGGCAAAGACATTCACTGTCCTGCAGCTCCAAAGCACTATCTGTCTCATTAAATTCAGGGCACACTGGGGGGTTGTGTCCCTGCTGAAAAATCACAGGATCACAGAATTATTTGGGTAGGAAGGATCTTGAAGATCCTCCTTGTTGTTCCAACCCCCCTGCCATGGACAGGGGCACCTTCCACTAGACCAGGTTTCTCCAGCTCCAGTACAACACTTGCCTTGAACACTTCCAGGGATGGAGCAGCCACAACTTCTCTGGGCAAATCTCTTGGGTCCAAGCAAGGTGGCCACAGCTGAACTTGTCTTCAGTTGTGTACTAAATACTGAACCAGGCCAAGGAGCAGGTCAGTCCAATGGCCAGGGGCTGGATTTTCCTGCCTTGACCATCTGCTCCTGGAACCATCAAGTGCCTATAGGTGTTATTAACTGACAAGAGCAGACCCATCTGCCACCCATCGTGTGGTGAGATTGCCCCCACCATGTGCCATGCAGGGTGCTCCTCACTCCTTGCTGTGACCCCGTTCTCCAGACCTCTTTCAGAGCTAGAGAGGACACACCAGCTCTTTTTGGGGACCCTGGGGTTGTTGCATGCCACATAGGCTGGGGTGGGCAGAGGACAACAAGGAAGGTTGAGAAATGCTTTCCCCTTCCCATCTCTCACATTGAAACACATTGAAGGCAGTCAGGGCTCTCACATATCACTAAGATCTGCCACTACCATCCATCATTTTTCTGGCGGGTGGTCCTTGTTGTTGGCTTCCATGGAGTAGAGTTCCTTCCCCTAAAGGACAAGCTGGCATTTTAGAAAGCATAAAGATGCCTTCAATCCACTCGTAGGATTTTGTTTTATTCTTGCTTCACATGTCCTCCACCACGGCAATCAGGATTAGGGAGTTGTTCCCAAGGCACCCTGTAACAGAAATTAAGACTCTTTACAAGCAATTCAGAGTTCATGACAGACCACCAGTCCTGAAGTACTCAGAGCTGTGTTACCCCTTATCACACATCCCTGAGCTTGGAAGTAGACCCAGTGGAATTAGTGGAATTGTTCCCAACCCAGAAAGCTCAGGTGAATAAGGACAAATGGAAGTAAGGTGCCAATTCCCCAACTGAATCAAACTTACCATGACACTGTTGGAACAAGGCAGAGCAGAAGCCCATGTCTGAACACCACAATATTTTCCAAATGTGGAAAAGATACTGTTCTTGGAGTTGAGCACATCCATATCATCATGTTTATACTAGGGAATTTCTCCTTCCTGTGTGGCTCCTCTTCTTCATCTGATGGCACTGTTGGTTCTTATTCCTTGGATGTTGGGAGGTACAAGCTCTGTCAGAAGCATCTTCTTAAAGTCTCTTTCTCTCCTGCACTGCCACATTTCTAAATAAACCCTAAATCAAAAGAATATCATGACACACGAGGCTGCATTTGTATAACAGCTGATATGTCAGCTGGTGAAACATCCTTTTACCAGTCAAGGATTTAAAAATTATAATGGAGCTTTTCAAAGGGAGCTCAGTTCTGTGCCCAAGCTGGAGTGGAAGGACGGAGAGTGTCAAGGAAAAACTTCTTCATCCACCCATGCACCAGGATCCCAGATGAGTGGACACCATGTAGTTAAAAGCAGCTCAGTAAAATTGGAAGGGAGGCAACTCCTCATGGGACTGCTCATGGCAGTCAAAGCGACACCTCTGCAAAGCCTCTGATCACTCTCAGATCACAGAATTATTTAGGTGGGAAAAGACCTCTAAAATACTCTGTTATTAAGTATTTGAGAGGGAGACTCGACTTTCAAAATTCAGTTTATTTTTTACTTCACCCAGGCACTAACAGTGACAAATAAATGTCCAGCCAGTGCCTCAACATCTCCACACTAAATGCTCTTGTAAGGCAAAGCACTTCATTTTCAGTGAAGCCCTCCAGCAGAGCCCTTGGGAAGAGGTGGGCAGTGCCAGTCACTAGTGATTTGGTGAAGATTAAGGGGTCAGTCAGTACCAGTGGGTTCAGACAGTGAAGGCTAAAGCCCAGGGATGGCTCCTACTGCTCCCCTGAAATGCATCCTGCGCCCCATTCTGCATTTGGGCTTTGCAAGGCTGAGTGAGTTCAGAGATCAACAGGGCAGCAAAGGTGTTTTCCACTTTGGGCAGCTGCAGGGAGGAGATGGATTACCTGTGAAGACTGCAGCATGGGAAAGACCCTGTGCCTGTGTGTCGTGGGAGAAGCACTTTGTTGCCCATCGTGGATTGTCACAGATAAGCCCCAGTAATAACCAATCCTTTAGAAATGAGCATTTTCTCCAGTACCAGCTGTACAGAGTGAGATGGTAAATCCTGCAACATAATCCCAGCTGAAACACTCCAAAAACCCTATAGATAGGTGTGGTTCATGAATGGATGGAACTGGTGGGGGAGGGAGAAGGGAAGGCAGGGTGATACAGAGGACATCAGAAAGCAGCACTGTTACTAGCATGTGGTCACAAATGGAATAAGTTCAGAAAGTGATTTATAAACAAGGCAGGGATGTGAAATGGCACCCTTAGCAACAGGAAGGTAGAAAAGGTTTGGTGGCCCATGGATGTCAACAGAGAGGAGGAGGAGGTGGACGAGAGGCTCCAAGATCATAGAATCATGGAACAGTTTGGATTGGAAGGGACCTTAAAGACCATCTAGTTCCAAACCCCCTACCATGGGAAAAGACACCTTCCAGTAGACCAAGTTTTCCAGGTTTGGTTTAGGGAGAAAATAAAAGCTGTAGGCAGTTGAAAAAAGTGTAATTAACATTGGTAAATACACATCATCCACCCTCCCTCCAGCTCTCAATGGGATTTGGTCTCTGCTCCCTGAGCCAGGACAAGGTGGACATGAGCAAGGCACTGCACAGACTCTCCACTCAAAGATATTTTGTATAGAAAACAAGAGAACTTGGGCCATCCACATGACTTCACTGTCCATCTTTGCATTTGCAAACACTTCCAGCTCATGCCAGACTGGTCTGAGATTAGCAGCCACCTAAAGGGAGTCAGACTGTGCCAGCCCAGCTGTCCCCACAGCAGGCATCAAAGTGGCAACTCTAAGGAACACAACCTCGTTTGGACAGACATTTCTTCCACTTAACTGCACTTCTGATTGAGAAAACAAGATCAAGGAGGAGGTATTTGTCTTCAGCATTTATTTATCATTGGAAAAAAACCCTTTGAGCAAGCAAAGATCACAAGCACATCACAATCAATTGGCGGTACATTAACGTGTGTGTGTGTTTGTGTGTGTGTGTGTTTGTGTGTGTTTGTGTGTGTGTGTGAGACTCTCATCAGAATACCAACAATGAAAAAGCACCACAAGGAGGTGTGCTTAACATGTTTACAAGAGACAATTTGTGATACGCAACCAAACCCAGGCCACAAAATATTAATTAGACACTTCCTATCTGCCTCCGAGAGGCAAGAGGTTGTGGAATGCATGGGCACCAGGTTTTGGCACCGGCTGTGCTGCAGATGAAGAAGCAAGTGATCAGTGTGCAAAGCAGTCAGAAAACAGGAGCTCAGTCAGCAATTAGCACCATTTTGCAGAAAGGAGTAACAGTACAATACAGTGAAAATGCGAAAGCAAGCAATAGCACAGGAATTCTTACAGGGTAAAAAGCAAAACATTTCTTTTTTCCTTTTTACAAGAAAAGTAAAACATATTACAAATCAGCAGTGGAACAGAATCAGCATTGTGGTAGCTGGAAACACAGAAGAGCAGAGCACTGTTTCCCAGTGGGATTGACAAGTTCAGAGCCCCAAGTGAATTTGAAATGGCCGAGATTTGGTCTCCTTTCTGATAAACCTGAGTGGGTTGGATGGGCATAGAGTCTGTGGAAGGTACAGCAATGCAGGATTTCACCCTGAGGCTTGCCTCTGCTGTAGTTCCTGGTATTCAGTGCAGTGCCAGCCCATGTGCTTGGATGTGTGTGTGCTTGTATGCATGCTGCAGATGTGGTGCATATGGAACACAAGACAGGATTTCTGTTCCTGTTTTGCTGATGTGAGAGGAAGGTGTCCAGGCCTCACCAGTCTCCCTGGATCTTTCTGCAAAGAAAACCTTTCAAGGACCATTCATCCCACCCAAAGACAGGTGTCAAAAGCAGGCAGCTCAATGGTCCTTGGAAAGTTCCTTCACTATAGAAGGAATTAAAACCACTGGCTAAAACTTCATGCCTAGCTTTGTAGTGAGCTCATGGAATAGCTTGGGTTGGAAGGGACCTTCTAGTTCCAAGCCCTCTGCCACCAAAAGACTTCATGTGTTATGGAAACAGAAAGCTACATTTTGACCACTCACTGTGTATGTTTCAAACATTGTGATAGATGCTCTTCATTAAGAAGAAACCATCCCAAGCTGGATAATCAGCAGTTCATCCAGAGCCATGGAGATGCTTGGATGAGGTGGTCTGAGCATCTTACTGATGTTCCTTGGTCAAAATTTAGTTCACCTTGAAGTCAAGGGCTAAATTCTCATTGAATTCCAGGTGAAATGGTAGCAAGTATGGTGTACCTTTAAATGTGAAACTTAGGACTGAAAAATAATAGGAAGAATTGTTTTGCACGGTCTGTCCTTATGTAAGATTGGTGTGTTGAGCCATTTGAACTGTCTAGTGCCTTCCTGATGTGTTCTGCCTGCTGTGACATATCAGCCTCACAGCTTATGTTACATCCCGTAGGAAAGGACATTACTGAGGAGTGTGACAATACATAAAGCATCTTAAAAGCCAAGGAATCACACCAAGTCTTGGGAGCTGCTCTTCTCTGGCCAATTGTCCCTTATGTGACAGGTTGGAGGAGCTGTGAGCAGCGTGGCAGCATGCCTCCCCGTGAGCTCAACACAAGCCTTGTGCCAAGCTGCTCTGGACATGGAGCTGAGCAGTGCTGCAGGGGCTTCTGAGCACTCAGAAAAGCAATGATCAGTATGGACAGGTCAGCATCTCCATGAGGCATGCACATTAAAAAAAAAAAATTAAAAAAAAAAAAAAAGGCAAAGAAAAAAAGCACTACATTCACAAAGATTTCCACAGTTTTACTTCCTGGAGGATTTTCCCTGGTTTCCTCCTAAACAGCAGAGGTTTAAATATATATATATATTTCTATATATGAATATATATTTTCCACATACACAACCTGACTAGCTCATAGCACACAGTTCTAACACAGCTAAGCTGGGGATTACACCACTGAATTCAGAACACTACATTTACTGATACTCAAAGGTTTAGGCTGTTAGCGCAAGGCAAACAGGACACATCACATGATACACTGAACTTGGCATTTATTCATTACTAAGGCCAGCAAATGTCACTATCTGTATATCACAGAGCTTTCCTCCTCATTGGAACATTTCACTCAACCTTGTAGCCCACCACTCACTTATGTTTCCAAAAGACTAATTCTAATGGGATGAAACCCCAAAAAAGGGACTCCTCGCCCTCCCAACCCATCCATTTTTCTGCTCGATAGCTTCACATCTCTAAAATACCCCTAGCAATAAGACTTTCCTTATTCCACCACCTCTACAGCAACACACCACCTCCCCACTCTACTTCCCATCTCTGTCTTCATGCTTCCCAATTGTCCACTGGAAGTTTCAAACTGGACTTCACATTAGGAGAGAAAATTTGGAGCTGCAAAAATAAGGAACAAGAACCCTGCATGGTAATTTGCAGCCACTCTGCTATGGGAGAGTCTAACAGCTCAGTTTAGTGGGACAAAAATGAATCCTTATGTATTTAGGACCCAATCCAGAAGTTAGGCACATAAATTTGGATTGGGACCACAACTCTCCCACTGATCCAGTGACCCAGATTCTCTGGCATGCAATGCCCTTCTGTCGGGCCAGCTCATACTCGCTGACAAATGGTCCTGCTGTGTTTCGGGCTTCCAAACTGGTCCTGGGGATTTCCTAGCGTAAGAGCACAGTAAATAGGACTGAAACCCTGAGATCTTGTCTGGAGGGAGTCTAGGCATCCCAGAAACTTTTTTATGGCCCTCTTGAGTTGCCCATGAGCCAACATGAACATAAACAGCTGGAAGAATAGACACAACGGGGGCTGACAGCTCTAGCCAACCTTGGTGACACATTTCTTTCTACCCTTTGGAACGTCATGTCTGCAAACTAAACCACTTTTTGAAACCTAGCTCTGCCTGTTGGCATCCCAGAAGTGAAGAAAGCAGATCAAGATTCAAAGCAAAACAGGAATAATTAATAAGATCCATAACTTAGGGGAAACAATAGGGAAGAACAACCTGCTGACAACCTAGTCTAACCTGCAATGTGACTGGAAAGTCTTCACTGCTCACTGCACCTTCCCTCACCAATTTTTTTTTTTTTTTTAAATCAAGGACTTCAAGTGGTATTGATGAATGAAGTTGCCTTGACGCAGCTAGATGTACTCCCAACTACCCTTGGGGAGGATTTGGCCCTTTACTTCCATGGGATCTCCTTTCCTGTTGCTTCTTGGAGCAGAATTCCCATCAGTGCCAAAAGGGGAAATCATTCTTGGTGACACCACTGATTTTGGTGCATTTACAGCATATCCCTGGCACCAGGAATGAACCTGATCCTCTCTGCCTCCAAACCCCTTTGCCAGGTGACACCAGTGGGAGATGACACAACCATGGCCAACCCAAAAGGGCCTCATGGGATGAGAGCACAGCCCCTCCTTGGCTCAATGGGCACTTCCATGCTGTCAAAGCACTGAAGAACCAAGCCCAAGGAAAGGGACAAGCTGTTGGATGTAATCACTGTTGATCCATCACCTTCATCTCTCAGGACCCTGCTCATACATTCTCACATCCCTCACTCTGTGCAGAGCCGTGCAGGCAAAGCAGAACAACCTGACCTCAGAAACAAGGATTTCCTAATCCTCCTTGGAAATAAAACAGAAAAGCTTCTAATACAATCAGAACAAAAAGCAGATTAGAAGCCTCTAATTAATTTTGTGGCCTTTATTTAATCAAAGGGAAAAAAATAAAAAAAGGAAGGAAGGAAGAAAGAAAGAAAAGGAAAAAAATGAGAAAGAAAGTGCAGTGACATTTACTCTTTTGCCTCAGCCAGTTTATTGTTCATCTCTTTACTTTTCTCCTTATCTTCTGGCTTTGCAGTGTTGGAGGTCTCGGCGCTCTTTTTCTTGGCAGCCCGGCCAGATGCAATCTGCTTGTCTTTGGCCTTTTTCAAGGGTTTATGGCTTGTTGTGGTCTTTTTTGGTTTGGAAGGCTTTGTGCTAGGCTTTTCCACCTGCATGGAGAGCGACAGGCAAAACAACGACATAGGGATGGAGAAAAAGAGAGAGAGAGAAAGAGAGAAGGAGAGACACAAGGACAAGCAGAAAACAGGATTCAGATCTGAAGCAGCACAAATTTTACTTATCTGCTCATCTCTGCACTGCCACAAAGGCAGGGGACCAGCTGAGCTTATGCTGAGTGGCAAATGGCCAGCTCCTTTCAGGATGCCCTGAAATCAGTGCCCCTGGAGCCGGCAGAGCCCATTGTATCCAGATCAGGATAGAGCAGAGTGAACAGGAGAGGGAATATTATCAGTAATTTTATCAATTTCTGCATCTTATTCTGACTTCAGGAGGGATTTTGCAAACCCCCAGAGGATTGTCTCTCTGAAGCAGAGAAATTATGCTCAGGGCAAAGAGACTGCTATAAGTCTCCATCTTTCTTGCAGCAGAGGACTCCTCTGTTTGTCCTAAACAGATTCTCAAAATTGAGGAATATTACCTTGGGATACCTGAGGTGCAGAACACTAACTGGCACATGAGAAAATTCCACAGCATCTTTTTTCCACACCCCCAAAATAGGAAGGACAGTTACAAAAACTAAGGGAGAACAGAAGCCTTCATCTTCTACATGCTCGCCCTGTAATCCCTCTCAGTCCTCACAGATCTAAGCACTCATCAACTTAGGGAACAACTTACGGTCCTCTGTTTAAAATTTCACAGACTGACTCCTTTAATATGCAGATCCTCTGCTGGTCCTAGAAAACAAGGCTGGAAAACATTCCAGCTCAGGCCCTTCTCAACATATACTCTCGATCTAGTCAAAGCTAGAAGTGCATACTGTCAAAATCTGTATAATGCTCTGAATTAACACCAGATCTCTGGCTTCCAGCATAAAATGTAATGTGGGGCTCCTAAAGTTTTGGAGGCAGGAAGAAAAAGATGCCTGGATAATTACATAGGAAATGACAACAGAAAAACCCTTTTCATCTCAGCCCTACCCTCACTTGACGTAGGGCACTGTTGTCTCCAAAGTGCCTCAAGCTGTCCCAGGGCCCATAGAATTACAGAACAGCTGGAGTTGGAAGAGTCCTTAAAGAATATCTCCTTCCCTACCCCCTGAATAGGCTGGGACATCTTCTACTACACCTGGTTGCTCCAAGCCCCTTCAAACCTGGCACTGGACACTTCCAGGCATGGGGGAGCCACAGGGCCTCACCACCCTCACAGCCAAGAATTTCTTTCCCATACCCCTTCTAGCCCTTCCCTCTGGCAGTGGGAAGCCATTCTCCATTGTCCTGTCCCTCCAGGCCCTTGTCCAAAGTCCCTCTCCAGCTCTCCTGGAGTGCTGTTTGGCACTGACAGGGGCTCTGAAGTCTCACCAGAGCCTTCTCTTCTGCAGGCTAAATAAACATCCTCAGCTTTCCCAAGCCTGTGTCCATAACAGAAGTGCTCCCTCTCTTGGAGCATCTCCATGGCCTCTTCTGGACTCAGTCCAACAGATCCATGTCCTTCCCATGCTGAGGACCTCAGAGCTGGGGCAGAATCCCCTCCCTGACCCCCCTGTCCATGCTGTGGGATCAACCCAGGACCCTGTTGGCTTTCTGGGCTGGCAGCACACATGGCTGGGACATGTTTAGCTTTTTATTCACCACCATCTCCAAGGTGGATCCCAAGATGCTGGCTGGAATGAGGATACCACACAAGGGGAGTGACAGCCAGCAGTGTTCAGCCCAGCCTGACTGCCCTGGACATGTCCCACCAGGAGCAGTGATGGCCCTGGGTCCCTTCTGCCGTGTTTCTCACCTTTGGAGGTTCTTTGTAGGGCTCACAGTAGAGAGTGCGTATCCTTCTGCGCTCCAGGTATTTGTTATCAGCTGGAGAAGGCTTACTGGTTTCCCCCTTGAACTGAGCACTGTAACTGGTTTCATGGATCATTTTCTCCTCTGGTGGCTTGTACTGGGGCTTTGCTTTTATCGCTTTCACGGGCTTGACATCTATCCAGGGTCTGAACTCATTTCTACAGATCAAAAAGGAAAAGGGTTCAGGAATTAAACCAACAGGAGAGCAATGATAACATGAGGGTGGAGTACTGCATTGATCAACCAAGTCTATGTGGAAAGGATTTTGCCTCCATCCAATCAGATTAACATAGAAACTGTCTCCCAACAATTCCTTTTTTACCTCATCCAAAACCTATTTACACATTATGAGAAATTCAAATGAAATGTAGTCTGTTAAAGTCAGTAGTCCTGGACACCCCTTAGCCATGGCTGTAAGTAGAAATTGTTATGATCCGACCTACATTGCACCTGTTAGACAGAAAATTAGCAGTGTCTGCTAAGACCCTGAATTCCGAGGACCTTGAATGTCAAACTGAAGAACCAGGAATCTCCTGGTGCTCTTGTGAGCCCCAGCTCTGCCCGCAGACCAGCGGACACAGCTGCACTCTTCCTCCTCCTCCTCCTCCTCCGTGCCACCCCGGGAGCAGCTGTGGCGTGTGTGTGACCTGTCGAGTCTCCCCACCCAAGCTGATTTTTAATAAAGGCATTGAAAAGGAGAAAGATCTCCTGCCCTGTTTATTTCAGGTGGTGAGGAGCTTTCTCCCAGCAATGACAGGTACTGAAAAGTCCCAGTCCAGCAGTCACTCCTGAGGGCAGTGGCCCACCAAAGGCAAGGAGCAATGGCAAGGAAGGCTCAGTGGTAGCAGAGAGTCCCCCTGGGCAGGATGAGAGGAATGATGGATTTGTCTTTACAAACAAGCTGTGGGTCTGCTGGTAGGTAAAACTAGCACTGGGAGATAAAAGAAACAATGGGAAGGGTTCCACTGATTGTTGAATGGAAAAAGATATTTGCTTTTACAAATAAACTTTAGGTTTGCTCATAAATGAAATTAGACATTGAAAGATGAAAGAAACAATGGGGAAGAAAAACTCCTAAATTCCGCAAGAATTTAAAATTAAAAGGGAGGGTTATATATTAGAGGGGAATCTTTGGTATCAGGCGTTCCGGGAAGTCTGTACCTCTCCAGTACCTCAGCCAATGGGGAAAGAGAGAAGGGAAATGTGCCCAGGAAATTAGGATAAAAAGGAGGCTGCATGCTCCAAAAATTGGAGAGATCACAGAGGAATGCTCCACGGCCTCTCCCTTTATTCGAATAAAGCCAGGAAGGACTCCTCTGTCTCCTTTTTGGACACAAACTTCTGGTGTTTTGTGGATTGATTTTCCTAACAAGGAGAAGACCAGCACCAAAACCACAACCGGCAAACACCGAACCATCTCCAGATAAAGAAACTCCCGACCACCACACTGCCTCTCCCCCTCCCCCAGAGCCATTCCAATGATATGCCAAGGCCCTGGCAGCATCTTTTGTCTTTCAAATCAAGGTCCATTCACCATCTCTATGACAACAAATGGAGGAAAATTCCCTGAAGAAATAAAAGGAAAACCTAACCCCCAACACTAGGGAAATTACCTCTGTAAGGGGGCTGCTAGTCGATCCCTTCCCGTAATACTTTTGAACACCTTAATCAGCTTCAACCAAACTTGTCAAACGGGAATGAAGATATTTGGGTTTACTTCTATGAAAATAAGCACTGTATTGAGTCCAGAGGATCAGGAAAGCTTAAGTATGGACATGTGCATGTCATCAGAGGATGCTCAGGCAGGGATGCTAGAGCTGCGAAAGATCATCTGTTGTCCTGGCTGAGGACAGAAAACCCAGCCCGCCACCCTTGCCTTGCCTGCCCTGTCGTCTCCTGCTGCAAGGAAAGCAAAGCGCATCCACGAGTTCCAAGTAGGAGCTCTCGTTGTCAGGGAGCAGAGCAGGGGGGTGGGAGAAAGAGTAACACCACCTTTCCCTTTGTCCTTCGAATCACACGCTTGACTGCAGAGCACCGTCTTTGTGTGTGTGTGTGTGTGTCCGGTCTTTTCTTTCTGGGGGCAGTCCATGAGATTTAGAAATTTTTAATCTGTGAAAAATGCGTATTTTATGACTGGCTTTTCTCAAATATTAAAGTGAATATTATATGTGTTATGTTAGAAAGTAATGCTGTATTAATTTTTTAAAGTAGTGTGTTAAATATAGTTTGGGGTTATAACATAATGTTAAAATAAAAACTATGTATGTAACATACTTTTTTTTAAAAAAGAGGGCTCCCACCGAGATGGCAGCCACAGGACACCTAAATCTTTCAGAGAAAGAGAATTTATTGCTCCATTATCAGGAGAAACGAACTTCCTGCCTTGGCTCAGGTGTCCTCGAAGATGCCATTAGGATTAATAGGAAGAAGTTGACACTGACCAGACAGAATACTTTGTTTGAATGGCATTTATGCATCATGTATGAGGTGTATGAATATACAACAGGCTGTTTTTTTAAGGGTTAATCCTCTGTTAACGGGTTTCCTTTTTGGGCTTCTGCTGCCCAGAAAAAGGTACCCGGACTGTCTGTAACTCTTTGTTTCTGTTGTTTCATATTGTCCTAATCCAAATTGTCCAAATTTTTATTACTCTAATTATATTGATATTTTTATAACAATTTTATTACTATTAAACTTTTAAAATTTTAACAATGAGTGACTGGCGTTTTTCACAAATCTATCTGTTATTTTTGCCTGTTGCTGCTTGTTAGTAAAGTATTTTTTCAGTTATCTACTAGTCTCTGTTTCTTATTGGTGGAAAGGCATTGTTAGAACCTATAAAGGGAGACAGCTCATTCCAGAGCATTCTCCTTTAAATAACCTCAAATCGAGACAGAATGACAAACTCAAAGTTCATCCTAAACTCCTCAGAAGAGATTTCTTCCTGGGATCCACTTTTGTTCCAAAGTAGACTATATATTTTCAATATGTAGCAATAAATAAAATGGCGGACTAATTCTCTCTGCCCATATCTAGCTGTCTGTCAGATTTCTTTCCTAGTGTTATAGGTGAATATATGCAATGCAATGGCTGGCTCTCACAATTAAGAGATTAATATTATGTGTATGCTAAGAGAAGTTTTATTGATGTATGGTTATGTTATTGTGATGTGTTCTCCCCATACTCCTCTTTCCCCTCCCAATTTATTGTGGTCACAGGGTGGCCTTGATCGTCAGGGCATTTGGGGAGAGGGCAGGCTTGTTCCTGGAGGGGCACAGCATGGCAACACCTGACCTTCAATCAAATTGCAGGAAAGGAGTCTCCACTAATGGACAGCGCAGATTTGACCTAGGGACTTTGGGAGGGACTGGGGTTACCTGATGCAACACCAGGGGTATAAAAGGCGGAGCAGCCGTTTTGTGGATGGTGGTTTAGTTCCATGCTCCCAGCGCTGTAATTTTTCCTTATTCAGTGTTTTGCTGTATTTTGTTAAGGCTTAATAAACCTTTGAAATTTTAAAAGTGAGTGTCGTTTCTCACACTGGCGACTTCAAGACCCATTAGCTATTTTCCGTTGTATTTGTGGCAGAAGTAGAAATCTCAAAGGTGAAAATCACAATAGCTTTCCTCAAGATCAGTGAACGGGCACATGGGGAGTATCCAAATGGTGTTCTGCAGCTGAGGGAAAGAGGCAAAGTTCATATTGCTCACTCATTCTCAGGACAGCTGAACAACCAGCCCCCATGGATCGCCAGGTCAACCAGCAAGACCACAGATTGCATCTACAGAACCAGACACAAAGGATGAAGGCTGTTGTACTGTAGATGTAGGGAGCAGATTTTAAAGGTGGAACACAAACCAGCATTTATTCATTCTTCTGCTCGTAGAATGCTGGTTTATATAGAAGCGAGCTCCAAAACAGCATGACTGTATTTGTTACCACATTGCCTAGCAACTTCATTAACAGATCTATTATGCAAACATAAACATGTAGGAAGTGACAGGCTTTTCCCCCAAACCCCTGTGATCTCTGCAGAAAAGGCACAGAAAAGCCTTTTATTCCCTGTGGGCTGTCAGGGAATGCATTTCTGCAACAGAGCTGGGCTCTTAATGCAACAATCAGTTTCATTGGACTGTGAAAAATGAGACTGCTTGTCTCCATCCTTGCTTTGCTGGTCTGAATGCAGATGTAACAATTCTGTGAGTACTCAGCTCCACTGTTCTTGGTGATTGGACTTCACCCTTGACTACTTTATGTCTCCCAAGATGAGCCTTTGCAGGCAGATAATGAAACAGCCATTCTTAGGAGGTGAGGGCACATTGATGCACTGTGTCTACCAGCTCTGGAATAGCTCAGCCACAACCTCTGCAAAGAAGGCTGCTGATCTAGAAATACCACACTTTGTTGACAAAGGAATTCTAAATACCAGTGTGTCACATATGTTCAGTACACATCTAGAAATAGTGGGTTGCCCAGAGAAGCTGTTACTGCCCCATCCCTGGAAGAATTCGAGACCAGGTTGGATGGGGCTTGGAATAAGATGACCTTCAAAGGTCCTTTACAACCCTGACTATTCTGTCATTCTGTGTTTATATTCTAAATCTAAATCCACATCTAAATCCTTTTGAGGCAAAGTTTTTAACATCACCAGCTATTACACTACAAATGGTCCCTTCAAGTATGTGAGAGAGCAGGGGCCACGTTCATATGGAACTCTAACACATCTGGGATGGACCAGCAATTGTACCACATCCACAGAATCAGACTGGTTTGATTTGAAAGGCACTTTTAAGTTCATGCCATTCCAACTGCCCTGCCGTGGGTAGGGACAGTACTGACTAGACCACTGAAACACTCAGTGTGTCCAGCTCTCCATATCTGACATCCAGAGCACGCAGAGACAGTGAAGGAGGAGAGAATCCCTGACCATTTACTTCAGCTACAGCTCCTGCAACAGGCTGGTCTCAAAGCCTATTAGGATATTTAGGCAACACATAAGCTTTAAATAAGTGTTACTAGATGTCCTGGATTGTAAGGTAAGTGTGTATTCTATTTGCCATCTGTTAGAGGTGGGGCAGTTATCTTCTGTTAATTGGGCAGTTTTTCTTTATCTCTCCCTCTGGGGAGATATCTTCTGTTAATGGGCCATTGAGTGTCACTGCACGACTGAAAAAATTACATCATCCCATTGTGAGATGCTCCACCCAGGGGGAGGAGCCAAGCATTCCTTCCTGGATATAATCTGAGATTTTGGGACACCAGAGCAGACTTTTCCCACTGGATTCCCAGAGGAGCAGCTGTCTTCTCCACTGGATTCCTTGAGGAAGACCAGGCCCAAATACACCACCACTGGACCTTCAGAGGAAAACTACACCCTTTTACAGGATCCCCGCTTCAACAGAACCACACCTGACACTCCAGGAAGACTGCAGCTTTGAACTGGACTGCTACCAATACCCTGACCCACAGGGTGTCAGGGGATTCTGTCAGTAGGTTTTTTTGTTTGTATTATTATATTTGTATTTTTAGTTTTCCTAGTAAAGAACTATTATTCCTATTCCCATATCTTTGCCTGAGAGCCTTTTAATTTCAAAATTGTAATAACTCAGAGGGAGGGGGTTTACATTTTCCATTTTAGGGGAGGCTCCTACCTTCCTTAAGCAGACACCTTTCTTTTCAAACCAAGCCACTAGAATAGATACACTCTGCTGATTTCATCAGTGCCCAGAAACTCAGCATGGTTAATGAGAATTCCTAAGTCCCCCCATCTCTACCACAGATGAGTGAGGGAAAACAATCTGCTGGGAAGTGCCCTTGGAATATGCCAGTTCCTGAATCCAACCAGACAATTGCTTGGAAAAGCATTAGTTACAATGGACCAGAATTGCAGCCAAGAGTGTGCTAGCAACTTTGCAACCTGGATCTCCATGTTTGAGTGTCAGGCACAGGGAATTTCCTAATGCAAGGTATGAAAGAGAAGGCAGGTGCCCTGCTTGGGGTCTGCATCTCTATTGCTTGTAGGGGTGAAGGGGATGTCTCAGGAAGGTAACCTAAATTCCCTTCCAAGTGTGATGACTCTCAATCAGAGGTCTGTCTGATACTGTTCAATGTCACCATGACCTCATGTTGTCCAAACAATGCATGGCACAGCTGCACTCTCTTAAGGCAGTTGTATTGTACTTCCTGTGCAATGCCCTAGTGCTGGAAGTCTTCAAGGTCAGGTTGGACAGGACTTGGAGCAACCTGGTCTAGTGGAAGGTGTCCCTGCCCATGGCAGGGAGTTGGAACTGGATGGTCTTTAAGGTCCTTTCAAACCCAAACCATTCTGTGATTCTGTCGTCTGGAACTGGCCTGATTCTCCAGGATCTTTATGTCACTCAGAAAAGTTGTTATACATTTAAACACTTATATTCAGTGAAGAAGTGAGAGGAAAATTAGTAGCTTTAAGAGTTAATAAAAAAATATGCTGGGTATAGTAAAAAATATCTGTGTTCTAAGTTACCATATTGGTTGCTCCTGTAGTAATAAAACTTATGCTGGTTTGGAGAAAGATCCTGTCATTCTGAGACTTCCCTCATTATTATTCAACATTCCAAGGCACATTTGTGGGCAAGGTACCCAAAAAATTACAAATTCCTTCTGCAATCTGAAATAAGCCCTGAAAATGTTACTTTCCCCTTATTTTCAGAACAGCAGGTCATAGTGGTGTCTAGACCTTTGAAGAATCCTGCGCACCAAATTAGCTCTCAGAGTATTCAAGGAATGTGCTAGAACCCATTCTAAAAGAGGCTGGTCTCACAGCTCATTTAAACCTTTGCTCAAGTAGCAAGTATGAACCGTGGACCAGCTCCAGTCTGGATGTAACCAACAGGTACTTAGTTCAGCTCTCAAATTTTTATCAAAGGGATTTTCAATGCTCTTAATTTTGCTGAGGAAGATTTTAATAACTGCTCTTTCAGTGTGAAATGGGGGGTTGAACTGAAATAGCAGCCGAATTTGTCTCCTAATTTTCTGCCTCGCTCTGGTCCCACCCTTACAAAGAATAATTAGAATTTACAGGGAACCCAGCACTGGCCTGAAATAAACCTCAGTGAAAAAGAGTATATCAGGTATCAGGTGACCTTTTGCAAGCCACGTTCAACAGAAAAATTTCCCAGTGAGGTTAAAGAGAGTTTATGTACCTACAGAGCTGATGAGAACATAAGGCTGTCCAGGGCAGGGCAGATGCCTCACCAATGCATAGGCAGTGGATCTTATCAGATGACAGTAGCCTGGGGAGGTGATGGCCTGATCCATATCCATTAAAGCCTAGCCTGGTCTCCACATGCACCAGAGAACACCACACTGCTCTTGTGTGAGGCTTTGTCCACCCTGGTTGTTTTAATTGCATTTTCCCTTTCACTGAGGATTGCTGAAGCTGGTGGCAAGATGAAGGTGACCTGAACACCCTCTTTGAGCCCAGCCAGGGCACACTGGGGTTAAAATGAGCTCCCAGTTGTCTCTGGAGATGTTTGTGAAGTCCTGTGTAGGCACAGATTGCCTTTATCTACTGAGGTCAAAGGAAAGACAAAAGGGGAGGGAGGGAGGGAGGGAGGGAGGAAGGAAGGAAGTGGCGGAAGGAAGGAAGGAAGGAAGTGGCGGAAGGAAGGAAGGAAGGAAGTGGCGGAAGGAAGGAAGTGGCGGAAGGAAGGAAGTGGCGGAAGGAAGGAAGGAAGGAAGTGGCGGAAGGAAGGAAGGAAGGAAGTGGCGGAAGGAAGGAAGTGGCGGAAGGAAGGAAGTGGCGGAAGGAAGGAAGGAAGGAAGGAAGTGGCGGAAGGAAGGAAGTGGCGGAAGGAAGGAAGGAAGTGGCGGAAGGAAGTGGCGGAAGGAAGTGGCGGAAGGAAGTGGCGGAAGGAAGTGGCGGAAGGAAGTGGCGGAAGGAAGTGGCGGAAGGAAGGAAGGAAGGAAGGAAGGAAGGAAGGAAGGAAGGAAGGAAGGAAGGAAGGAAGGAAGGAAGGAAGGAAGGAAGGAAGGAAGGAAGGAAGGAAGGAAGGAAGGAAGGAAGGAAGGAAGGAAGGAAGGAAGGAAGGAAGGAAGGAAGGAAGGAAGGAAGGAAGGAAGGAAGGAAGGAAGGAAGGAAGGAAGGAAGTGGCGGAAGGAAGTGGCGGAAGGAAGGAAGGAAGTGGCGGAAGGAAGGAAGGAAGTGGCGGAAGGAAGGAAGGAAGGAAGTGGCGGAAGGAAGGAAGTGGCGGAAGGAAGGAAGTGGCGGAAGGAAGTGGCGGAAGGAAGTGGCGGAAGGAAGGAAGGAAGTGGCGGAAGGAAGGAAGTGGCGGAAGGAAGGAAGGAAGTGGCGGAAGGAAGGAAGGAAGTGGCGGAAGGAAGGAAGGAAGTGGCGGAAGGAAGGAAGTGGCGGAAGGAAGGAAGTGGCGGAAGGAAGGAAGTGGCGGAAGGAAGGAAGTGGCGGAAGGAAGGAAGTGGCGGAAGGAAGGAAGGAAGGAAGGAAGTGGCGGAAGGAAGGAAGGAAGTGGCGGAAGGAAGGAAGGAAGGAAGGAAGGAAGGAAGGAAGGAAGGAAGGAAGGAAGGAAGGAAGGAAGGAAGGAAGGAAGGAAGGAAGGAAGGAAGGAAGGAAGGAAGGAAGGAAGGAAGGAAGGAAGGAAGGAAGGAAGGAAGGAAGGAAGGAAGGAAGGAAGTGGCGGAAGGAAGGAAGGAAGTGGCGGAAGGAAGGAAGGAAGTGGCGGAAGTGGCGGAAGGAAGGAAGTGGCGGAAGGAAGGAAGTGGCGGAAGGAAGGAAGTGGCGGAAGGAAGTGGCGGAAGGAAGTGGCGGAAGGAAGTGGCGGAAGGAAGTGGCGGAAGGAAGGAAGGAAGTGGCGGAAGGAAGGAAGTGGCGGAAGGAAGGAAGGAAGTGGCGGAAGGAAGGAAGGAAGTGGCGGAAGGAAGGAAGTGGCGGAAGGAAGGAAGGAAGTGGCGGAAGGAAGGAAGGAAGGAAGGAAGTGGCGGAAGGAAGGAAGGAAGGAAGGAAGGAAGTGGCGGAAGGAAGGAAGGAAGGAAGGAAGTGGCGGAAGGAAGGAAGGAAGGAAGTGGCGGAAGGAAGGAAGGAAGTGGCGGAAGGAAGGAAGGAAGTGGCGGAAGGAAGGAAGGAAGGAAGTGGCGGAAGGAAGGAAGGAAGTGGCGGAAGGAAGGAAGTGGCGGAAGGAAGGAAGGAAGGAAGGAAGGAAGGAAGGAAGGAAGGAAGGAAGGAAGGAAGGAAGGAAGGAAGGAAGGAAGGAAGGAAGGAAGGAAGGAAGGAAGGAAGGAAGGAAGGAAGGAAGGAAGGAAGGAAGGAAGGAAGGAAGGAAGGAAGGAAGGAAGGAAGGAAGGAAGGAAGGAAGGAAGGAAGGAAGGAAGGAAGGAAGGAAGGAAGGAAGGAAGGAAGGAAGGAAGGAAGGAAGGAAGGAAGGAAGGAAGGAAGGAAGGAAGGAAGGAAGGAAGGAAGGAAGGAAGGAACAGGACAAGGTTTAATCACTTCAAGCTTTCACCTTCTTTGAAGGACTTTAAAGAAAGGCTACATTTGCTCAGCAATAGCACAGGGTGTTCAGTGTATTCTGCTGACAGCAGCTCTGCGGGCACTGAGCCAGGCCAATTCCCTCTTCTTGATGTACATGTACAAAATAATGAATATTGCAGAAAAAGGAGATGGGGGGCTTCATGCTGGAGTCCTGCACAGGAGGGATATTTCAAGCTTAGTCTGGAGAAGTACATCTTGGTGAAAAAAGAAAAATATTCTGTTTTTTCACTGAGAAAAAGGAAAACTTTACAAAATGTTAGGCCTGAAACATTTAATTAATTCTAAAATGAAACTTTAATTTTCTTTTTCAGTTTCTTTAATTCTTTCCCATCCTATTTTTTCCCCTTATTCTACTCAGGACAACGCCAAAAACTATGAATCCTCCTATGAAGCAAAGTGCTTCACAAGGAGTATTTCAGAACATCATATTTCTCTTTAATGTTTCTCTAAGCAAAACAGCAACAAAAAAAAAAAAAGACACACTTGAGCCAAACTAAGCAGAAAATATGTCCAGGATTTTCAAATTATTTTTCCTTTCTGGAATGCAGTGTCACTTACTTTTAAGTATTCTCCTGCTCTTAAAACCAGAAAAGAGGAATTTGGTGAAATGAAGTAGTGGGAAAGCCAGAATCCATAATAATGGGTGGTTGAACTCAATGCCAAAGGAGGACACTGAACTTCAGTATATAATGAGATTTATTTAATTCATGGTTGTTTAGATGCATATCAAGAGTATTCAGAGTTGTTTTCAGCATCTAACTGCTCCTGAAAAACCATGAGCCGAAGCAGGAGTTATTCCATGATACAGGAATCTCCTCCAGCCCCCCTCTGGATGTCTGGTTCTGGCTGTGATTGGCCAAAGATGCTGGCCTAAATGGGTTCCAGGCAAATTCTGCTCAGAAAGGATTGCTCAGATGAGGAGCAGGCTTGTGTTTTGATCCTAAAGCTGTTCTCTTTTCTATGGTGAACAAAAAGAAATACATTTGCACTCAGCATAAACAGGTGCATTTTCCTGCACACACAGCTCATTTTAAAGATAAGCCTGCTCAATGGTTCCTGCTTTGCAAGAGCCAAAACCTGCCTCCTAACCCATTTCCAGCCCCAGAGGAATTCTGCCCCATGCTGAGGTGCCCCATGCAATAGTAAACAGTGCAATGTGCTCTTGCCTCGCGGAGAAATAAACCAAAAATTCTGGGCCAGAGTGATTTCTTGCTTCACCTGACATTTTACTGCAACACAACGTGTCCTCTGCACCCCAAAATACTGGAGCTGTTGGAAAGAGTTTGGAGGAGGCAGCAGAGATGCTGTGAGGGCTAGAATCCCTCTGTTCTGGAGACAGGCTGGGGAGCTGAGGGTTTTCACCTGGAGAAGGCTCTGAGACCTTAGAGACCCTGCCAGTACCTAAAGAGGCTCCAAGTGAGCTGGAGAGAGACTTAAGACAAGGGACTGTAGTGACAGGACAAGGGGAATGGCTTCTCATGGACAGAGGGCAGGGTTAGATGGGATATTGGGCAGAAATTCTTCCCTGTGAGGGCGGCAAGGCCCTGGCACAGGCTGCCCAGAGAAGCTG
Organism: Melospiza georgiana; assembly: GCF_028018845.1. Taxonomy (NCBI): domain Eukaryota; kingdom Metazoa; phylum Chordata; class Aves; order Passeriformes; family Passerellidae; genus Melospiza; species Melospiza georgiana. The sequence goes on from NC_080431.1 coordinate 14,749,808, forward strand.
TGGCTGCCCCATCCCTGGAAACATCCAAGGTCAGGCTGGATGGGGCTCAGAGCAACCTGGTCTAGTTGAAGGTGTCCCTGCCCATGGCAGGGGGGTGTAACAAGATGATCTTTAATATCACTTCTAAACCAAACCAGTCTGTGATTCTGTGATTCAGCCATTTAATTCCATTTTCCATCCCAGACTTCTTTAGTTAAAAAGTCAATTTCAACCAATTTCTGATTTCAATGGTCTTGTTAACATACAAATTTGCCACTGCAGTGCAAGAACACCCTTGTCACTGCCTGCTGCATCCAGTGGCCCGTCTCCAGCTCCTATATGGAGGCTTAATGTCATATTCATCCTCTAATCCCTGTGCTATTCTCTCGAACACAATAATTTACTGTTAAGCTTCAGTGAGATTTTGAAGGGTACAAAGAAGCTTCTGGTGGCCAAGAGCATTTTTTCCCCAAACATTAGTAATCAGCCTCTAAGACATGCACATACACACAAAACACATGTACAGGGAGCTAGTCTGTTTGGATAAGCCAACTGTGTACAAAAACTAAAACAATGCAAAATATATTAATGAATTAATTTGAAACTTGGGCAATGGACAATGGAGTGAATGTGAGCAGGATGGGGAGGGATCAGTATCTCTAAACATCCCTGGTTAGGGCCCATCAAGCACAGCACTGGCACAAAAGAGGAGAAAATACTCAGTCTCCAAGAAGGTGACTTCAGCACTGGCTGAAGGATGTTATGATCAAGAATATGTACTGGAAAGCATGAAACCAAGTCATTTGGCAGAGCAGAACCATGTTGCCATCCATTTAGAAAAGCTGTTTGAGTCAGCAGCCCCCAAATCATGGATATTGCATTGCCTGAGGACCATGCAATGTGGACTTTCAAGGAGGATGAATTATTGTGCAGGCCATCATGATTAAAATGTCACAAAACCAGGACTGAAGGTGACAGTGAGCACTGCAGAGGGCCAAAGAGCTGAGTAAGACACAGAGCTGTGGGTGAGTAACTCTAAGAGTAACACCCCAGACAGTGTGAAGAGGTGCATGTTTGATGCAAAAGGGTGAGATAAATCCTCATGCCCAGACTGAGTGGCACATCTAGGCAGCTTTGTCCCACAAAATCGACTTTGCAGACCTCAGAGTAAACATCAGCACCCCCATGATTGTTTCCTTCTTTCCACTACTGCCTTCAGCTTAGATCTGCTCTCCAGCCTCCAGCCTGCACCCAGTGCCCTGTGCTCCCAGCCACAGGGAGAGCACAGTCTGGGGCTGATAGAGGATTTCCATCAGCATCTGCAACAGCCCAGGAGCCCAAAGCTATCCCTATCCCTGGCAGCTAAACACCTGCCAAAGGGAACAGCATGGATTCTGGGAGCCTAACACTTGGAGATCCCACAGCAGAAATCACAGACACCAGGAAAAGGTGTATCTGGGGAGAGAGGTTAAACCAAACAACACTGACACCTCCTGGTGTGAATCACAGCCCTGTGGAAATTTACCAGTTTGCGCCACTCTGAATTTCCCTGTGTATTATAAACTTGTGGGTTCTGCTAAGGAAGGGACACATGTTGGCCATTCCATAGAGCAGTTTTCATGTTGTCTCCATACAGGCTCAAGCCTGTACAGATGATGAACTCAATGTTACTGTCACCAAGGAAGCCAGACCATGCAGCATGCTGGAAAAGCTCCCAGGGTGATCACAGCCTGAGACTGCTTGCAGAAATAATCCATCTGTAAATGTCATGTTCACCCCTGGAAAATGGGTCAGGATCAGGTCAAAGTTCTGCTAACACACCATTTAATTGCCTGTACATCTATTCTCCAGTGGGCTGGTCTAGGAGCAGCAACTCAGCCCCCTTGTCCTCCATAAGGACAGATGACTGTAAAATTTGCCACACAGTAAACCAACAAAGCAGTTTGTTTAGTATCCATAGTATGGACGCTTTGACACAACATCATCTGTATGGACAGAGTGCTGTAGGATTGGGAAAAGTGTTGCTACAGGCAGTTCTGGATAGGCTGCAGGAACCAGGACATGAGAAGAGCCTGTAGCAGGACTTCTGCCCCTGCCACTGAAAAGCTTTTCTGTAACTCAGGAAATCTTGCTCTGAGTTAAAAACCACATAAGCTTTGGTGAAAGACAGTTTTGCCTTTCATTGAGTTATTTTGGTGCCACAGGATTGATGCTTTCAGCTGACAGTAAAAATCTTGCTGTGGAAGCAGATGTGGGAAGATAAGCTGGAATTTCTGACTGACAAACAGTTCACTTTACAAACTATAACAGCTACACCATATTTTCACAAAGCAGAAATCTTCTGCACATTCCTCAGAATGTGTGGAGTCTTCCCCTCGAAGTCAGGACGCCTTTCATGGTTGCTCCCCTGGTGGCTGAGTGATCGGACTGTCCGATCATCAATTCGTGGTCAGTTACATTGACTCCTAATCTATAGTGTTCCTTTGCTAGCTATAGCATAGATACATTTTTATTGTGCACTGTTTTATGTAATCTAGTAGTAGCCTTTTGTTTTATCCTGTGTAGGAAGTAACTCTGTTTAAGGCCTTTCATCCCTTAAGCTTCTGTCTTTTCAATAAGTAACTATTTTATAGTAGACCTCATTGGCCATTCTTAAGAACTTGCAAGCCAGAGAGATTTAGCTGTGGGTCACCTGAGTAAAGCTGGTGCCAAACATCTGAACCTAAGGCAGGGCTTGTCTAACACTCTCACTCGATCCATAATAGAGCTAAAGTGCTCTTTTGGGAGTTTGCTGGGTCAAAGGGCACCCCATATCTGACTCTCTGTTCAAGACAACACACACAAATGCACAGAAATACGGAAATGTGAATTAACGAGGCTCATCTATTAGGGTCCCAGGAATAAAAACCCTTAAGAAGAAACCTTCATGTTAGGAAAAGTGGAAGAAATTACAAAGACAACATAGCATTGGAAATTCTTCTCTCCTCTAAGCGCAAAGATTTTTTTTAGTGTAATTCATGGTGAATGCAATGATGTAATTCAAAAATCTGATGGGATGCAGAGAAACTGGCAGCTGCCTGCCTCTGCTCATCCCCATGCAAAAAGGGCACAATGAATCACTGAATCTTTAAGAATGGAAAAGTCCTTTAAGATTATCAAGTCCAACCAGTCCCCCAGCACTGCCAAACCCACCCCTAACCCATGTTTCCAAGTGCTATAACCATCTGTCCCTCTTAAATCTGTGTTAAATCCCTCCAGGATGGGGACTGTACCACTGCCCTGGGCAGCCTGTGCCAAGGCTGAAAAACCCTGACCTGATGGCCTTGTGAGCCTTTGGTTCTAGTGGGATTCTTGGCAGAGAGATGTTTTCAGCACCTCATTTAAAGTGTCTGAAGACACAATTTGCAGATGAACTAAAAATACATTACTTCAGTTCATCAGAAAACTTCAGCATATGCATAGTGGCACTTAGCTGCTCCATAGAGGTAAATATGGACAATAAAAACCTTTCTGAATGAGAGTTTCATGCTGCAAAAGCTCTGAATGAACCCATGTGAATCCATTATGCGACTTGTAAGAGGAGAATCTGGTGCAGCAAAATGTGCTAGGAAAATAAGCTTTTTAAGGTCAAATGAAGCCATTGCATTTCACAAACTCAGTGTCATCAGTCCTTGAGGGAGATCCATCAGCAGGATGAGGAGAGAAGCCATAGGCATCAGCTTTCAGCAAAGACAGGACAGATGGTTGGTTAAAGAACTGAAGAACTACTGCCCAAGGAGATAAAGGACAAGTGCATCTCACTACCTAGCACTGCTGACAACACCTCTGGTCCAAATTCACGGAATTCCAGAATGGCTGAAGGGACCTTAAAACTCATGTCACTCCAATTGCACTGCCATAGGCAGGGACACCTTCCACTAAACGAGGTTGCCCCAAGTCCCACACAGCCTGGCCTTGAACACTTTCAGGAATGGGATAGCCACAGCTTCCCTGGGAAACCTGCACCAGTGTCCATTCACACTGCTAGGGGAGAGTTCATTAAGTCTGGTTATTCTCATGGGAATATGCTGGGTAGGGATTGCTGGGGAAACCCTTCTTCCCAGACTTTATGGGAAGCTCTGCTGTGAAGCTGCTTGAGCCCATCACCAGCTCCTTTTCCCTGCCCCTTCTCCAATAGGTGATACTGCCCCTTCTCCAATAGGTGATACTGCAGTCCATTGCATGGGAACTGTGAGGTTTGCCCTTGAGGCAAAAGACAGAGATGGGTGGTGGTTGGGACCACAAGAAAGATTTTGTCTGAATTTCTTCAATTATTATCCAATTCATGGGTACAGAAGCATGGGTCTTTCTGGAGAAAGGTCAGGACATCACTGCTGGCAAGAAGCAGCCTTTCGGTCACAGCAATATAATTCAACTTGCTGTATTTTGCTTCTCCATGCAGGGAATCATTATTTCCCTTCTTCCTTTGTGTTTCTCTTAGATTTAATTGCCAGTCTGCATGACAGTGCAATTGCTCACATGATGGGCTGGGGGGGAAGCTTTGGGCTCTTTGGCTGGTTTTTTCAAAGCCTTACTAGCAAGGCATTCTATAACCCTGTGTGGTTCGGTTTTACTTGCCTAGCTTGGTTCTGTTGGCCCAGAAGAGAATCCTTTTCCTTCCCTGGCCTTGGAGAAGCAGCAGCAGCAGCAATCTTTTAGCTGCCTTTGAGGTGAACTGAACAGCTGCTGGTCTGAGACCAGAGAAGCATGACCAGCAGCAGCGGGAGATGGGTTGCTCTGTTCCAGCCCCCAAACTTTGGGAAACTGAGCTGGGGACAGAAAGTACACCAAGAGGCTCCATCCCAGACGCTCAAACTGCTGTGAGAAGCTCCTGTTTGTTTGGGTTTTTTATCCTGAGAGAGAAGCCAGCACCATTTTGTACTGCATGTTGTAGCAGGTATTTTCCCTGCCATTTTGGGTTTTTGTTCCAGTGTGTGTGTGTGTGTGTGTGTGTGTGTGTGTGTGTAAGGTCTGACAATTTAATATTTAGCAGTTATTTACATTTTCCCCCCTTGCCTTGTGGAATTCTGTATGTTAACAAAGTGTTGCGTTTGGGTTTTTTTCACTTTAATTTCCTAGGGTGAAAAGGGATTGTTGGAACCCTTTTAGAGGAGATGACTCATTATAGAGTGTTCTCTCCTAAATTTGTCTTAAAACTGAGACATCAAAATCTGAGTTTCATTTAATATATGAAAGCAGTTCCAGTGGGCTTTCATAGAAGAACTAGTCACCTGGTTTCAAATGGTTTACATGTCCAAGATGGGAACAGGTAGATGCTGAGAAAACGAAGGTTATGAATAGAGATCCCCATGAACATTCATGGAGGGGAGTGAGGAACAAGGGGACTGAGGAACAAGGACCTTCACCACTACGTAAAGAAGCAATAAACCAAGTCCAATGGCACAGTTAATACCCAGAATATCACAATGTTGCATCCCAAGACATAGAAGGGGATGCTGAGGCAGGGATGCCTTGAGACATCCCTTAAGTCAGGGGACACAAAGAGATGCTCTCCCACAGTTCTTGTGCCTTTATGGTAATGATGCAATTTGTGTCATTCCTTTTCCCTCCCCAGTTCTAGAATGTTCTCCATTCCCATTTCCCCTATTAGTCCCCATTCCTTGCAGCTCCTCCCCTGAATCCCAGTTAGTTGTTACCCTCTAACCCTGCCTCTGTACCACCCCTTTCCCTCAACCCATTGGCCCTCAGATCCGACACTCCGCCTCCCTTGTCCCCTATATAACCCTGGACCCTCCTTTGTTCTTTGTCCCTGGTTCCCTTCAGTGTGATCTCAATAAACACCCCTGGAATGCCATACAAAGAACCCCTCCTGCTTTTCTCCCTGTTAACCTTCCAATAACATCCCATGGTGAGTGTGCTCGGTGCACTGAGCCATCCCCTTGTCTCAGGAGGGCGGTGGCTTCAGCAGCTCCTGCCGTGCTGCCACATCACAGAACTGAAGAATGGTTTGGGTTGGAAGGGACATTAAAGATTGTCTTGTTCCAGCCCCCTGCCATGGGCAGAGACACCTTCAACTAGACCAGCTTGCTCCAAGCACCATTTAACCTGGCCTTGAACACTTCCAGGCACGGGGCAGCCACAGCTTCTGGGGGCAACCTGTGCCAGGGCCTCACCACCCTCACAGCCAAGAATTTCATTCCCAACATCCCAGCTAACCCTGCCCTCTGTCAGAGTAAAGCAATTCCCCCTCATCCTGTCACTCTTTGTCCAATGTCTCTCTTTGAGCCCTTTTAAGTACTAGAAGAGTTTCCAAGGTCTCCCCAGAGCCTTGATCCTGTGGTAATTAAGTTTTTCCTTGCACTGGGCTGGAGCAGTGACACATGGCTGAAAGTCCAATGCAAACAGAGTCTTGAATAGCACAGAATACTTATGTCCATAGTGCTCGTGGAAGGTAAATTTATCATCTAACTCTGCAGCTGCCTGGCATTATCCCTGTGTCCACCTTCAGTGCAGAGCTGAGGGAGATACTGATCTGAGGTCACAGCTCTAGCTGCTCTCACCACAATGGATGCCTACAGAGCAGAAAAGCCTGAAGCTCAGCTCAGAGACCAAGCAGCCAGGATAACCTCTTGTTTTCTGTTCCATCACTGAACTTGGGGTTGTTGTAACAACCAGGTACCATGTAAGTGATCTTGTGTTTTAACATCTTAGATCCTCCAAGCCAAAAGTACTTCCTGTGAAAGCAAATCTCACACACATGCTTAGGGTCCAAAGACACCCAATTTTATCCCATTTTAGTGTATAAGGTCAAATATAGACATATAAATCAAACTTGTATTTATGTATGCTTTGTGTGCATAATATCTTATTATTGGAAATGGAAGGAGAATTCAAATCCATGATGCTTTATCCATCCTCAAGGCTTATCTTCTAGTGGTAGTCCCCCTGTACAGAGGTTTAAAATCACAGATTCATGGAATAGTTTGTGTTAGAAGGGAAAGATCATATAGTTCACCTTCCCTGAAATGAGCAGGGATATTTTCAACTAGATAGCTTGCCCAGATCAGGTAATTGTTTATATTTATTGTACAAATAAAATAACTATTAAAATACATAATACTAATAAAATACATACATTTTAATATATACTATATAAATATTTACATACGCTATATAAAATGCATAGTAATAAAAATATTGTTGCAGATACTTTTTGCAAGAACTACTCCCCAGGAAACCCTTCAATCTGTCCTCTTTATCTAAGAGGTCTAATGAGATGACTATTCCACAGCAAACATTTCTGCAGCTTGATGAGCTGCATTTCCCCATTTCCAACCATGTCCCAAGTGTGTGACACATGTCAGGCTGCACACAGCATAGGTAGTGTGACAACAACACAGCCTTGAATAATGCAATACAGATGTGGATGAATGCAGATTAACCTACATTTGGTCCAATCATCTGCCTCTGCCATGCTTACATGTGTGTATTTGAGGTTGTCCTATTTCTTTACAAAATTTTATACATATGATGCATCTAAAGTATTTTTTAACATTCAGAAGTGACAAGTCACTGGCTCTGACTGAATTCTGCTTGTCAATTGATGCCTTCCTGTGCAATGCCACCACTGAATGTTTCTGTAGTGGAAATTAAGAGGTTGTAATTCTTTTTAACTGGAAAAACCATAACAGATCTGGGTGTGAGCTAAGTAGATGAAAGAAGAGAGCTGGGACTTGAGCAAAGATTTTAAGATAAAGGATTACTGAGCTAAGAGAAAGGCTGAGTTGGATTTCCCCTCCCATCTTTACTCTTACATACTGTGTTATTGCAAAGGCTGCAAAATCCAGTTATAAAATTGGTTTGTGCTGAGACATTAAGTTGCAGAGTTCGCATAACATATGTGGAATTACTGGAGAGGAAATGTGGATTATTCCATTGAAATTGCCCTGGGTGCTGTGAGGAAAGTTATTCTAAAAAGCACCATGAAAATCTAGGACAAGGCAGAGGGGGTTTAAACTGAAAGCTGGGTGATTTAGATTAGATATAGGGAAGAAATTCCTCCCTGTGAGAGTGGTAAGGCCCTGCCCACAGCAGCTGTTGCTGCCCTATCCCTGAAGTGTCCAAGCCAAGCTGGATGGAGCTTGGAGTAACCTGGTCTAGTGGAAAGTGTCCCTGTCCATGGCAGGGGGTGGAACTGGGTGAGCTTTTAAGGTCCCTTCCAACCCAAACCATTCTGAGACTTTGTGACTGAAGTGGGATGAAGAGAGAGTTTCAGGGCACAGCGTGGGAGAACTAGGAGTTGGGAAAACTTCTTTGGAAGAAACAAAGCTTAGGATGCCCATGCATTTTTTTAGGAAACCATACAACACACCAGCACAAGTCACTGGGACAGGGTTGGTGCAATGGAGAGCAGAATAAAGGCCAATACAGTTTATCACTTTCAATAGTGTAATACTCAGTTCATTCCACTTCAGTTAACATATCTTTCTTTAGAAGCTATCCCTACCACAGGGAGACACAAAAGTCAGATGAATTGCAGGAAATGAAAAAATGCTCTGCATTTTTCTACCCCAAGCTTGGGAAATTGCCAGGATCACTTAGAAATCAATAATGTAATGGGGAGGACTCACTGACTCCAGCTCTGTAACAACCTGATTAGCCCCATGGTACCAAATCTGTAAATACTGGGACCACCAAAGCTGCCTTGGGGGAATATGGGGAAGAGACAGCAGAAGGCACTGGAATAGATGCTCTATTGTGAAATCTCCTCCTAACTGCTTAAAAACAAGGACTGGTATGAGTTTATCAAAGTGATATGAGTGAACAAAGTTGATATGAGTGAACAAAGCAGCTAGTGGTCTCTGCAGGTACCACCCTGTCCACACCAAAGCCATCACAGTGTAATAAAAAAAGGGTAAGGATGACAGTAGGAAAGCTTTATATGGAAAACTTTATATGTGAGAAAGCATGTTGTGGAAGAAAAGCTGTTTGATAATTAATTGGTTATTTTCAAGGGCTCCTCCAGTGTTTGCATAGAGTATAAGGCTCTGAAAGCAAAGCTCAAACCAAATGAGTTGTGTCTTTATAACAAAGGTGCTCATGTCTAGAGGGCCCCACTGTGCTCCATCAAAAGCATCATGGTGAACACACCTGAAATATCAGGGAGACACACCATTGACACACACATGAGAAAAAAGATCCTAGGCTGTGTGCACAGCTGCCTGTGCCAGCAAAGGAGCTCTGTAAATATTGTGTGCAGCAATCAAAGCCTGGAGAGCTGCACAGCTGGGAGAAAACCACAGAAACACTCAAGAGACTCAGGGCCTGTTCCCATTTTGGGGAGCATCTTGCATTGTCATCATTTGCAAAGCTGATGGGATGTTACCACTCAGGGATCTGATGTCCTGGGGTCTCTTGGCACCTCCAGGTGCCTGAAACATCTGGAGGAGGTTGCAAATGGGCTGCTTGCTCAGAGACAGGGCTGCACTGATGCCCCTGTGGCCAGATACACCTGGATTAGATGATGGTGCCATTTAATGTGGATGTAAATAGCCTTAAAAACATATCTGGATCATAGAAGCCCACTTCCCAAGAAAGGTACCATTAACATAAATCTGAATAAAAATATTCCTCCACTGTGCAGTCTCTGCATGCATCACCCATGCCAGACCTACCTGCCAAACCCAGCTGCCAGCACACAAAAGTGTGCACAGCAATCCCTTTCTTAAAGAAAAAAAAGCTCCCAGGCAGTAAATTTAAGAACTAAAAAACAGAAGCACTACTTTTATAAGTCTTCTGTGAAGAACTAGAAGGAGGATTTGTTGGTACAATGCACTTTTGTGCACACAGCAGATGTTTACAGCCTCTCCAAGCCATTTGTATCCTGCTGGGTAAATTATTTGTCTCATTTGAAAATGAGGCGATCTACAGATACTTCTTCCTTTGGAGTTGTTCCAAACTTAATCAAAAACTAAAACATGCTAGGGACAAATGTATTAAGCAGATATTTAATTGAGAGAAGAGATGATGGAAAAAGGCAGAGTTCTTGTCTCCCAGGCAGAGCATGCAAGCTTTAAACACACTCTCAGATTGATTGCAACTGACAGAGCAGAAAGGCTCAGAAAAAACACTCCTTCCCTTCCCATAAATAATTCACCTCCTGTAGCAGTTCATAAAATGTTTATATTAAGTAATAATTCAATTTTGCATTGCAAAAAGAAACCCCAACCATGCTAGCCAAGAAAAAAAACAACCCAAAGGAGGATGGAAAATGATTGCTTGGAAGCTGTCATTGCTAAAGCAATTCAATGGGGTCATTCTTGGCTGTACTCTGTCCTGTTTGGTCAAATCCTGATCCTGACCTGAATAGGGTTTTCCATTGATCTCTGCAACAGCCACATGAAGCCTGCTCTTGAGTCATAGAATCATAGAATCATTTCTATTGGAAAATACTTCTGTGATCATCAAGTTCAGCCATTAGCCCAGCACTGCCAGGCCTACTATTACCCCATGAACACAAGTGCCACATCCACACACTTTCTGAGCACCATGAAGTGTTTTCCAGCCAGGCAGGGCAGGTTCAGTGCTCCCACATTAAGCTCTGCTGTCAAGCAATGACGCTTTTGATTTCAAGTCAACATGGACGGGAGGAGGCTGTGAGCCCACTAACAGGTTATCTGTCTTGGTTGCAAAAATACATAGGGTCCAACATGGAATAAAACTCCAACAGTTGGACCCCAACATGGGATGGAAGACTGAGAGCATGACAGGGAGGAGAGAGGGTACTGGGACAATGATTGATGATCAGCAGAAGCCATCAGAATAACAGAAATCAAATGTCACCACACAAACACCCAGGCAGCTTTTATTAAAATTGTAATTGCTTGGTCCAACCTATGCCCTGGGGAGCATAAAGAAAAGCTAGCAGCACCAAGGTCACTGCAGGCAAAAAGATCAATGCAGAGAATGAGTGATAATGATTTTCCTTTCTCCTACATTCAGAGAGGGAGACTGTGGAGATATCCTCCTGGCATCTTCAGAGATGCACAATATCCCTTGAACTTTGTCCAGCAATGCACTTAATACATTTTTAACTTTTGCCATCCAAGTTTTGCTCCTCTGGGCTGTGACACCAGCAGGTTTGAGCATCCTAACCCACTGTTACATTTCATAGATACAAAGATAATTATCCATTTCTCTCTTCCAAAACCATTCCATACTTTCCAGCTTCCTGCAATGACCATGCCTGCTGCACTCCTGGCCTCTCTAATGAGTATCCTCAGAACGTTCTCTGGTCCACAACTGCTGAAGTACAAAACCAAAACCTGAACAAAAAACAATTTACCCAAGTCTTGACTAATGTGGTAAGATGTCACCTTCTTTCCATGTTTCTCAGTACTCTACTTGCCCCAAAGTATTTCATTTGGAGTGCTTTTGTTCTTAGTTTATTATTTTTGAAAATGAAGTAACAATTACTGGCATGTGATTTGTGATTCCCTGCAGAATTGTTCCTCCACCAGCTGTCCCCATCTGCACCAGCACCACTGCTGATCCCTGCCCTCCCTCTCCTAAACTGCTGCTTCTTTGTTTCAAGAGATTTCTTCAATATGTCAAGAGCTCTTTGAATTCCAATTCAACCAAAATTATTTAGCCAAACATAAGTGAAGGACTCAGCACAAGATTACATGGATGAAATATGACTCTGGACAGGCTCTGACGTGATAGGGTCCTAATGCCACATTTTGCCTTTATAATCTATAATCTCTTACCTGTAATAAAGTGTCATGGTTTGGAATGGGAGGAAATTCAGGGAAGTGATGCAAAGTGTGAAAAATGCATACTATATGATTGACTCTTCACAAATATTAAAATGAATATTATATGTGTTGTGTTGGAAAGTTACACTGTATTGATTTTTTTAGTTGTGCTGTATTAATATTTTTAAGTAGTGTGGTGAGTATAGTTTTTAGGCTATAGCACAATTTTAAAATAGAAACTATGTGATGTAAGATACTTTTTGTAACTAGCTCAAGGAATAGATAAGATAACCAAGAAATTCTTCACATAAAGGTAACACCAACAAGACCCCAAAATCTCAAGAGAAGAATTATTGTCTCCTTATCTGAACAATCCAGACTTCTTCTAGACTTCTAGGAGCCAAGAAGTGATGGGGAGGGGGGGGAACAGCAATTAAGCAGGAGACACCCTTTGTTTGAAAAGAATGTCTGAATCATGTATGAGATATATGAATATGCAACAGGCTATCAGGCTATTGCTTTTAATGGTTAATCCTTTGTTAGCGAAGCGTGCTTTTGTGGCAGAGTGCAAAAAGCACCCAGACATCCATAATTTTTTTCTTTTTATTGTCTTTTTTTGTCCTAACCTTGATTGTCCAAAATCTTATTGTCCTAATTTTTTTTTTTACTATTTTATTACTATTAAACTTCTAAAATTTTAACACAAGTTTTTCACGCAAAGATAACCCTTTCAATGCTTCAATCCTCCCTCGAGTGAGAGAAAGGAGCAAGATGCAAGCACGTAAAGGAACAACGTGAAGACATTGAGGTCAGTGAGGAAGAAGTCAAGTCCCAGATGGGAGGGGTGAGAAGATGCCTTATTTATGGAGCTGAAATCCTCTTGTAAGCTATGGAGAAAGGACTCTTTTTTCCTTGTGATGCATGAAACCATGGGGAGATGGAAGTGTTCGAATAGATATTGAGTGAAGGCCTTCATGTTAAAGTAAGCAGATGTTGAAATGGCTGTGATCCCATGGGAAGTTCGAACAGAGAAAGAGAGTAGTCCTGTGCTTCCAGGAGAAGAAGATCTCTGTTCCCAGGGTTTAACATGATTTTAGAGATAGATAATGAGAACTTTTGCCTTTGAACAGCTCATCTTTAAAACAATACCCCATAAGTTGACATGGCCCATTGACAAGCTGTGGGAAGGCTTGTGGGAATAGTAAGGATTTCATGATGGCAGATTTCCCTGGGTGGCTGCTAGTGGTGAGAAAATTGAGAGCTGTGAGAGAACTGTTTTTTCCCTCTTGTGGAGAAGTCTCCAATACCTTAACAAGAGGGACTTGTCTCCCTAAAGGAACTGAAGAAAGACTATTTTAGAGGTGGTAAACTGACTGGAAATTTTAAGTTTTGTTTCTTTACATTGTCAGTGGGAGAGAAAAGATTGTGGGGGGAGGAAAAGTGTTCTGAAGGGCTTGTTTTGATTCTTACTATTTTTTCTTTTAGTTGCTTTTAATAAAATTTTCTTTATACCCTTTTAAAGTTTGGAGCCTGCTTTGTCTTTCTCCTAATCCTGTCTCATAGCAGGAAATGAGTGCATTGGTGATTGGCCAGTGCTGAACCCCCCACACTCATCAGTGCATTAATTGGGGAAATCTCAAAATTGGGGAAATCTGAAATTGGCAAACCAAAACCACTACATAAAGTACCAGTTAGAATTACAGGAGGAACATAGTGCTGCAAATGCAAATTGCCTGTTGGATATTTAAGGCATCCTACACCTAAAGAGGCTCCAAGAGAGCTGGAGAGTGATTTTGGACAAGCGCCTGGAGAAACAGGACAAGGGAGAGTGGCTTCCCACTGCCAGAGGGCAGGGTCAGATGGAATATTGGGAAGAAATTCTTCCTTGTATGGTCCTGGCCACAGGTTGCCCAGAGCAGCTGTGGCTGCCCCATCCTTGGATGTGTTCAGCATCAGAGTCCTATTGGTGGGCTATTCAAGGATGAATCTGAGATAAATGACCCCTAAGTGATATGAAAGACCTGCACAAAACTGAATTTGTAGTCATCAGCTGAGAAAAACCCAAGGAATGACATAAGAACTCGAAAGCTGGTGTCCCTCAGGCTGTCCACCAGTGATCCTTGTCAGATCACCTGAACATGGACATCTGTTTACCTGCAGGGTGAGTGTAAATTAATGAAATCAAAGGAAAAAGAGGAAAAATCTAGTTTTAAATATATTTTATAAATAAATATCTTCTCCTTCCACAACAGCTTACACTGAACTTCATACAGTAATTTCCTATAATATTTCATAAGTAGAATATCCTTGATCATTTGTTCCTGTGGAAGCTTGAACACATTTCCTGCTCCTGTGCAGCTTCCCACGGGATGTTTACACACAGGAAAGAAGGATGCAGTGTGCACAGCAATTGAGGTCATGGTGATTCCCCTCATTTCCCCTTCTGCACAGCACATAAATGCAGTTTCTATGTCAAGGGCATAACCCTGAACCTGGACACTGCCAGACTTCAGGACCCAGTAATACTTCTGTGGGCTGGAATGTGGTGCTTGCTGAAATCCAGACTGGGGACCCAGGTTAAATCAGAACTGTTTGCAAGTGTTTGGAGACTTTAAAACAAAATACAGCCTCTATTTCAGTATTTACAGCTCCCTTCATTAGAGCAACATGGGTATGAAAGTGGGGTACAGCAGTGCACCACCTTCACATCTTCACTTTTCCCAGGCCATAATTACAAGTCAAGTCTCTGTTTCCTCCTATTTTGCATCATGTCCCAAATCTGACATGAAAAGACCAATTTTACACAACCATCCAGTTTGATTTCCCACCCAATTTCCGTATTAAATATCAGTGTGACATAGCCCAAAGCCTGGTTACGAGGTCCTAGCACTAACTCCTTGGAGCACCCCTACTGCCCAAGAGGGTGTGAGAAAGATGATGATATGATGTGTACATCACCACTGATGGACCACTAGACATCAAGACCCAAGACTGAGATAGGATGGGCTGGACAGACACACCTGGCTGCAACGCACAACCACAGTGTGTTAAATTTAAAGATTATTAAATTTAATAATCCTCCTGGAGTGTCAGGTGTGGTTCTGTTGGAGCAGGGATCCTGTGGAAGGGTGTAGTTTTCCTCTGAAGATCCAGTGGCGGTGTAGATGGGCCTGGTCTTCCTCTGGAAATCCAGTGAAAAAGGCTGCTCTGGTGTCCCAAAATCTCAATTATATCCAGTTAGGAATGCTTGGCTCCTCCCCCTGGGCAGAGCATCCCACAATGGGATGCTGTAATTTTATCAGTCATGCAGTGACACTCAATGGCCCATTAACAGAAGATATTTCCCAGAGGGAGGATTGGTTTGTGGAAGAGATAAAGCAAACTGCCCAATTAACAGAAGATAACTGCCCTACCTCTAAGGGGGCAATAGACACTTATCTTGCAATCCAGAACACCATATAATGATCTATTAATCAAAATAAAGCAGTTATTAATAAAAAGCAAAATTTGTTTGCAATAGAACACCTGCAATGCTGGATTTGGGGAGAAAAAATGAGCTGGAGTCTAAAGGAGTAACTTGGTGAACAGCCCAGTTTGTGTGTATAGTATTTCAGTAATATATAAAAATAGATATACATAGATATAAACATAATATATAAAACATTAGTATATAAAATATATTAGTCTATAGAAATAAATAATATAAAATTACAAATAATTATATATCCTTCCAATGTCCTTTATATATGTATATACACATATACCATATATATATGCCTATATACACCTATATATATGTATATAAAAAGGACATTGGGAGGATACCCAGATGATTGAGTTATACAACAAGAGAAATAAAAATTCCATTCTATAAAACTTTCCTAAAATGTCCCTTTCCCTCCTGGCTGGTGCTGACCATGATAGCAGAAGAGCATCCCTGCTCTTGCCCCAGTGGAGCAAGGCTTAGACAAAGACACCATATGAATATATATATATATATATATATATATATACATACATACATATATATATAAATACATTCAGATCAGAGCAAAGAACAGTGAGATTGATGCAAGATTGAGTGCAGAAGTTGTTTAGCTGGCAGGAGACAGGAAAAGGAAAGGTCATGCTCTAAATGCAAGACGAGACGTATTTATAACATTATATGTCTTAGTGATTTATTTGAAAAAAGAAAGGATGGGTAATCTAAACTAGTTGATCTCTCTCCTCTTTATTTACTTTGTGTTACAGTGGTGGCTTGAAGCCACCAAGTAAAAGTGTGATCTGGCCTCCAGCATCATCAGCTCGTGCATCCCAAAGAAGGTGGTGGTCTCACCAGACACAGAAGTCTGTGGAAGGGGAGGAGAGATGTTTGACATGTCCTTTGACACGATAACTGACTTAACAGACAAAAGAAATGTGAAAATCTATTTGGTTTCAGCAAAACATTTTATCCAGGGCCACGTGAGATATTATTAATTAAGCCAGTGAACATGAACATCAGCAGAATGGGAACCCAGGCAAGGAAAATGACAGTGATGAATGTTGGAAGGCTGAGCTGCAGCCTGGAAGAAGGTTAGCAGTGTTTAACATTATGGAGGTTGACTTTGGCACTACAAAAGTAGGGCAACGTTGATGACACATAATGACACAATGCAGCTGGGAGCACCAATGTGTAGGATTGGGAAATCACAGGGGAAGGAGGGGATTGACCTTGACTGCCATGTTCAAAATGGAATGAGAACTAGTAGTGAATTCTAGGCTTGGTATGAATCACCAGAATTTATTGCTACGGGAGGTAATTGCCTAAGGAGGAGAAGAAGGAGAACAGTATGGACATCCTTGTTATCAAAGAGTAAATGAGGGATTCATAATGAATCCATGATGCCCACAAACACAACTCGTGAGTCTTTAGTAGGAATGAGGACCTCATCTCCAAAGGGCAGTAGTATCCATCTCTGTTTAAGAAAAAGAGATTTCATCTAGGAAGAGCTAGAGAGACAAGGCTGATACCAGGAAGTAAAAATGTTTACTCCCTAGCTACAGAGCCAAACCATGTGGATGTACCTGGAGACACTGAGCAGTGACATTTGGGCAGGGGAAAGTCACTAAGTATGACAATAAAACAGAAAAAATATAAGAGAGAAATAAACCAAATAAAACAGCAAACTGCAGCCTGTCCATTGGCCCAGACTGTAAATGAGTTGCAAATCATCAGAGAGTGAGGTCTCGGCACAGCCTTCCTGCTGGCATAATGCAGCTAAAAATTCTGCATTTCTGAGACACAGCCTTGGGTGTTACTCATAAAGACTAAATAACAAACCAGACAATTGGACTTTGGGGTTCAGAGGGTCCCATCCAGCTCCATGTGCCCAAAGGTCTCTCTGAGGTGACCCAGCTGAGCAGGAGCAGAGGAATAGTTTCTCAAGCATGTTGACTCCATCACCTGAATGCCACCTCCATCTCTTCCTCCTGCCCTACCATGTCCTAAGGCATGCACTGACCAGCTCCAGTCCGCACACAGTCAAAGGAGCAAAATTCAGTTTTACCTACATTGCTGAGCAGCTCCCCCTTGGCTTTTGGGGCTGGATGTTGTCCACCTTGAACTGACTGCAGGGAATACATTGCCACGTACTCCAACTTGGATCTTGCAAATGTCCCCAGGTTGGAGACACCACTGGTCTTTCCCAGCTGATGGACTGCATCCAGAGGAGATCAAGAGTGTGGCAGAACAGCTCTCTGCCTGCATGTTGTGGTCTGACACTGGCCAGATGGAAGGCAACCACCACAGATGCTGCTCACTCACCCTCCCCTGCTACAGCTGGGCAGAGCAAAAAAATTAAATGAAGGGTTCATGAGTTGAGATAAGGACTCGGAGAAAACACTCCAAGGGCAGAACAGGCTCAGCTTAAAAGTACAAAATGAATTTATTGTTAACAAAGTCAGAGGAGGATAATGATAAGTAAAATAAGCCCTTTAAACACCTTTTATTCCCAATCCTTCCTCCTTCCCACCAACAGCTCAGGGAGACAGTGGGTGGGGTTTTGGTCAGTTCATGACCTGAAATCTTCTTCCACAACTCAGGGAGAGAAGTCCTTCTCCTGCTATGTCATGGGGTCCCTTCCCACGGGAGACAGTTTTCTGTGAACTTCTCCAGCATGGTTCCAATCTCACGAGCACCACACCTCCCAAAACTGCTGCAATGTGAGCATCTTCCATGGGCCAACATTCCTCCCAAAACTGCTGCACCATGGGTCACTCTTCCACAGGGTGCAGCCCTCCAAGGACAGGCTGCTCCAGCCTGGGAGCAGGGCCCCCTCTCTCCACCAGGCCTCCCACTGGATCACAGCCTCCTCCAGGCATCCACCTGCTCTGGTGTGGGCATCTCCCCCACGGGCTGTGGGTGGATCTCTGCATCCCCCATGGATCCATGGGCTGCAGGGGGACAGCTGCTTCACCATGGTCATCACCATGGCCTGCAGAGGAATCTTGGCTCTGACACCTGGAGCACCTCCTGCCCCACTGCCTTTGGTGCCTCCATGTCATTTTCCTCTCATGTTCTCACCTCCTCCTTTTCTCTGGCTACAAAAACACTGTGTCCCACTTTGTTTTGATTTTCTCTTAAATGTGTTATCACAAAGGCGTTTCCACCATCTCTAATTTTCCCAGCCTTGGCCAGCAGCATGTCCATCTTCAGAGCCATCAGGGCATGGCTCTGCCAGAAATGGTGGAAGCTTCCAGCACGTTCTCACAGAAGCCACCCCTGTGGCCACCCTGCACTTCCAAAAACCAGGCAGTGCCAAACCAGCAAAGCTTGTATCATCCATCTCCATGCTCTGTGTCTTAATAAACACTAGGGCCATTAGCCATTAGTTACTCATACAACCCATCCCTGTGGAATCAGCAGACACTGTGTCTCCTCCTGCCACTGAAGGTTTGTATCAAGTGACCCCTGAGACAGAGCTCAGCCTTTGCCAGAGCTGCCAACATCTCTCTGAATGGCCTTTGCTGGATGGAAGAAACATCCTGCCCCTTCCCTTTCACCTGAGAAAACTGGATCCCTCTGCCTACACAGTTACTTTAATACACACTCTCATAGCTGAAAGAACAAGGATTTGGAGAATGGTATCTGCTCAGGAACGTTCTCCAGCAGTGCAGTCTGGAATAGCCCTCACTCATGCTATTAAACCTCTTTAACCTCTAAAACGAAGGTGGTTGCATCCAGACTGATTGTAGGGATAAGTTCTTGGCTTGGGAGTGTGTGCTACCAAACTCAGTGTGAGAAGAGGGCTAGGGACAGTTCTAGGAACTGGAGTGTACATGATGCTTCCACATCCAGGAACATGTCCTGGGACTCTTTTAATTTACTAATACAGACATTGCTATGGATCTGATCAGAAATTTCAGAAGGCAATGGAAAATCTCCCATCTTACAGCATAAGCAGTGTTATTAGCATTTTCACCAAGATAGGAAATGTGCTCCACTGGAGATTTTCAAGAACAGGTTAGATAAAATCACAGAAACACAGAATGGCTTGGGTTGGAAGGGACCTCAAAGCTTATCTGGTTCCACTGCCCTGCTATGGGCAGGGACACCTTCCAGCAGACCAGGTTGCTCCAAGCCCTGTCCAACCTGGCCTTGGACCCTTCCATGGATGAGGCAACCACAGCTTCTCTGGGTACCTGTGCCAGGGCCACAGCACCCTCACATCTGTGACCCTGTTCACAGGGATCTTAGGATGAGGGAAGAGAGGAGGATCTGACTCCATGTTTGAGATGGCTTGATTTATTATTTTATGATATATATTATATTAAAACTATATTAAAAGGAATAGAAGAAAGGATTTCATCAGAAGGCCGGCTAAGAATAGAAAAAGAAAGAATGGTAACAAAGCCTTGTGTCTCAGACAGAGAGCCCGAGCTAGCTGACTGTGATTGGCCATTAATTAAAACAACCAACCTGGGCCAATCACAGATCCACCTGTTGCATCTACAGCAGCAGATAATCATTGTTTACATTTTGTTCCTGAGGCCTCTCAGCTTCTCAGGAAGAAAAATCCTAAGGAAAGGATTTTTTATAAAAGATGTCTGTGATACACAGCCAAGAATTTCTCCCTGGTATTATCCCTTCTAACCCTGCCCTCTGACAGTGGGATGCCATTCCCCCTTGTTCTGCCCCTCCAGACCCTTGCCCAAAGTTCCTCTCTGGCTCCTGGAGCCCCTTTAGGCACTGACAGGGGCTCTGAGGTCTCCCCAGATCCTTCTCCAGTCCAGGCTGAGCACCCCCAGCTCTCCCATCCTGTCTTCAGAACAAGGAGGAGCATGGATTTCCTGCCCTTCTGTACCTTGGTCCAGCCTTCCTGTGTGGACATCCCTCCCCAGATTATCTCTGCTGTGTCTCTGAAAAGCAGGCAGCAAGTCTCCAGTGCTGACTCATTCATCTCTGTAGCTACTACAGATTCTCATTTGCTCCACATCCTCAGTACCTCCAGGGTTTGGGATGAATGACAGAACATTAGCAACAGGCAATTCATTAGTACTAGAGGCAGCCCAAAATTTTCCATTGAAGCCTTTATTGTCTTGTTTCCTCTGCTAGGAAAGGAAGTTGGTGGGAGGGAAAAAATAATTGGTTTGGTAAAAAAAAAAAAAATTAAATCTGGTTTCACAATATTACTTCTCGGAGGAAATTAATTTTCTTAGTATTCATTTTGATACCCTACAAAGGGGGTAAATGTTTCCTTTAAGTTTTGTATCTTTTTATTTTCAGGGAATAAAGGTAACAAAAGAAGCAGAATGCAAGACAAAGAAGAAGGGGAAAACAACACCCAAGAAACACCTAATTCTATCATTTTCCCATAATTTCCAGATAAAAATGGAAAGCATTCATTCATTCCTTCTTTTATTTTTGTCAAATGTGCTTTTAATTGTTTCACATCCACCAACAAATGCCACTGTGAGGACATTTTGTTGCTTGTTCCCTCTGATCCCAAACCCCAGAGCCAAGCCCAGCCCACTCCATCCTTTGGGAGAAATGCTCTGCCCATCCCATCCAGAAGTTCAGGAGGAGAAATCCCCTCACCCAACACAGATAAAGCCCTCACAAAATTGAACAAGAAACAGCTTCATCCACCACCAGAGGCTTTCCGTGGGGCTTGTCACTGACCTGGCTGAAGGATTTCCTGCTCCTTGGTGTCCTTCAGGGTCCACAGGCCACCCTGGGAAGCAGGACCAAAGGGAAGGGAAGGGGGAGTGAAGGAGATGTAACCTGCCTTGGCTACCTATAAACTTGGGCAGCTCATGTGCTGGGGAGGGAAACTGAGGCAAGAAGCCCCTCAGTGCTGGAACCTTGCTCGACCATTGCACACCCAGTGAGAGCAGTGGGAAAAAGTCCATAAATAAATCCCATATATAACTGAATAGCTAATAAATTATAGTTAATGAATATATACATATAAAAAAATAAATAATGTAAATACTATGAATAAGAGAAATAAATGCTAGAAATACTGGAAATAAATCCTATTTATTCTGTAGGATCCCTGGGCACAGGCAGTCTCTGGCAGACATGGTCTCCGTGATATTCACCTGTCCAGGAACACAGAGGTTAAAAAAGAGAATTCTTCCCTTTAGCATGGACTTCCCCCATGACCTTGGGCTAGTTGCTGACTCTATCCCTTGCTCTCAGGTATTCCTCACATGGAAATAATACCCAGTGGGACAGAGCAAGCTTAAAAACTCCTGCTGGTCTGCTCTTTGGTTTCACCAAGGAATTGTTTCCCAGCCTTGGAAACATGGATTTGCAGCAGTGACAGAGCACTGTAAGGGAATCTCCCCCTGACTCTCTGCTGATGGAGAACCTTCATCCATGCCCAAGGAACAAAGCCCCATGTGAGCCACCCTTGCTGCTCTCTAGCAAGAGGTCATGAGGGGGTAATTTTTGGCTGCTGGGTGGCCCATAAGGTTGCCCCAATAGGCTGTGAGTCTCCGTCCCTGGAGATGTACAATATCCACACAGCATGTCTGCAGCCAGGCTCTTGGCTGTAATTAGGATTGGGAGAATTTGGGTTTTTTATAAGAATCCAAACAATAAACAACACTTAGAAGATGCCTAATTTGAACAGAAAATGAGAACAATTAGCCAAAACATCACTTAGGCATTAATGAAGAGGTGCTTATGTTCTATGGCTGAGCGTCAGATCAAACATTTCTGCAAGGAAGAAAAACATGGAAGTGGGAGAGCACTTTCCCAGGTGGAAAGAGAAGCCCTGAGAGTATTGTGAAAGCCAACAAGCAGCACAAAGAAGGCTGAATCCTTCTAGTTCCTCTTAGGTTTAACATCCCTGCTGATCCAACCCCTTTCCTTGGGGAGGAATCCTAGCCCAGTGCCTTAGGAGCAGAGTGGAGGGATAGGAAGGTGAGCAATCTGCATTTAAATATGCAAATAAATCCCATTATCCTTTGTAGCAGTGGACCAGAAACAACACATCAGCTCTCCAGTTCCAGGAGAAAGCTTTCTGCTTTAGCCCTGCTGTCTCCCGCCCAGACCTTACAAGGTGAGCAGACAAAAAGCTGAGTCTCAGTTCACAGATTTCAGGGCTGTGTCACTCCCAGAGACTCCTTTCCCAACATTCTTCAACCCTGCAAAACAGAGGCCCCAAAAATCCCTGGGCACTTTCTCATGTCTCAGCCAAGCACCACCATCACACCTGGATGCACCTGAGCCTCCAGCATTACCCAGTGAGAGTTAAGAACTGATGCCAAATGACAGCAAAAATCAGGATCTCACTGCTTGAACTGTTTCCCACTTAGGGAGGGGGGAAAGCAGATGACTGTCAGCTTTGCTCAGTGGGACAGAGGAGGCAAGTCCCAGCTTCATCTGAAATCTGCATGAATGTGTTGCCTGCTTGATGGCCCGGTGTCACCTCTAATCTCCCCAAGAAGGAAAATAAATCATTCAGAGGCATAAACACCCCAGCATTCACACAGCTATAGGGAAAAGCAAAACGGCTGCAATCACACTTTTTGTCACCGCAGCTTTGCTCTATGCCACTTCCACCCTGGCAGGGGTGGGCTCTGCCAAAGAAAGTGCTGGAAAACACAACTGCAGCAAGCCCTCCTTGCAAGCGTACGCGCAGGGCAGCCACCCCATCACTTGTTTCTGCATTCCCAACACATCGAACGCCCTGACCCGGAGAGAAACAACAGCAGCAGCTCGCTGCGAGGAGTTTCACACTCGGAATCCCAAACAAGGTCTCTGCTGCCGAAGTGAAATAAGGGCATGCATTCCTAGCTGGCTGGGGAGGTGCTGGGGGGACAGAGGGATGTGTCATCCCCTGCTGCGCTGCATTAAAACATGGCAGCGTCTGAAGGCTGCCCCACCCAAACGGCCTAGGATGCGTGTCCCTCATCCTGGCGCATCCAGGGATGCTTTGTCTTGAGCGGGGCCAGCCTGAGACGCTTCCTGGGATGCTCCTGCCCCTGGGTGGGGCACCCATCTGTCCATGATGCGGTCAGGCTGCCGGTCCTCTGGGCTGGCTGCAGCCTGACAGCCAGCGATGTGCTTGGCAAGGACCAGAGGTGACTTGCACATTCCACAGAGGTGACCCCAAACATTACCCCTACGGAAATCCAAGGTGGTAGGTGTCTTTGAATTTTGGAATGAACAGGAGGGGGGGAACACAAAGACACTCAAAGCTGCTGCCAAACCCAACAAACCGCCAACAAAAAGTGTCCATGTATTCACTACCTGCACAATACCTCCTGCTCCATCATCGATTCCCAGGGAGATGGGGAATTTAAGGACACTCCCCGCGCAGGAAATAGGCAAGCCAAGCCCCCCCGGAATGTCTCACAGCCTCACTCCCAGAGTGGGATGCTCCTCCAGGGAAGCGCACAGGGGCTGGATAAGAGCTGAGGAGGGGCCGGCGGGGTGGGGATCAGGATGGATACCGAGGGTGGGGGGAGGATATGTCTTCTCACCTGTAGGACGAGCTGACCCCCGCCGCCACCTCCTCTTTGATCTGCCTGTTGACAGCATCGGCAGCCGCCCGGCCCCGGCTCGGCTCCGCCGGCTGCCCGCCCGCCTCCTCCGCCTTCCTCCGACCCTTGTCTCTCCCATCCCCGGCCCGCGCTGCTTTGGGATGCTCATCCTCCGCCTCGGGGTGCTCCTCCTTCTTCTCGGGAGCGATGTGCACCTTCCGCCGCTTCTCCTGAGCCGGCTTCTCCGGGGGAGCGCGGTCCAGGGCCAGGACGGGGGAAGGTCCCGGTTTGGGGATCCAGGGATGGTCGCCCCGCTTGGGGATAGGCCAGGCACGGAAATCCTTCTGGTACTGCGTCTCCTTCTCGAAGGGAGTGTCCGAGGGCTGGTACTCGCTCTTGGGCTTGCAGCTCGGCTCCGGCCGCTGCACCTTCCAAGGCTTGTAGTCGTGCCGCATCACCGAGTCGGCCGGGGGGGAGGCGTGCGGGGCCGGGCCGGGCCGGGCGGCGCCGGGAGCCGGCTCAGCTCCCGCGGCCGCCGCAGCCGCCTCGCCGCCCGGCTGGGTCTCGATGGGCGCCGCGGGGCGCGGCGGGGGCGCGGCGGGGTGCTCGGTGGCCTCCGAGTATTTGGTGAAAACGAGCGGGACGGCGATGTCCGCCTTGTCCAGCTGGTTCCAGAAGCGGGCGATGCAGCAGGCACGGGTGATGCAGGGCCACGCCATGGCGGCCCTGCGCCGGGAGCGACCGCTCCGCGCTCCGAGCCCCGCACCGCTCCCCGCCCCGAGCTCCGCGCTCCGCCCGCAACGCGGAGGCGGGGACGGCGGGAGGGGCTTGCACGCACACGGGCACGGGCACGGCACGCACACGCGGGACACACCTGCGCGTCCCCGCACGACACACGGTGTCATACATGGCCATGGGTGTGCCCACATCTGCACGGCTACACAGCTCACACACATGTGAGGATGGCTATGTGCGTGTGTGCCCACACCTGCACGGCCGCACACACTTGCAAACACATGTGAAACACACCCATGCACGTGTGCACACGCATGCTTGGTCACAGGCCTGCACACACATGTACACGGCACTCAGGTGTGCACTCACTTGCATGCAGGGTGACTGAAACCTGCACATGCTCATTTTAAACAGCTCGTGTGTGTGTGCACGCAGCCGCACTGCCACAGACCTGCACAGCTGCACACACGGGAGGAGACGCATCCATGTGCGCACAGACCTGCATACTTCAGACACACCTGCACAATCACACGCCTGCACACATGCATACCAAACAGCCAAACCTAGCAAACACTCCTCTGTGTGCGCACACGTGCATCGTCACACACCTGTACACACATGGGCAAGTCACATACACGCATGTGTGGACACACCTGCACAACTGATCACACACATCCACACATATTTGCAAGGTGCCCATGTGTGCAAACACGTGTGGTCACACACACACCTGCATGCATACGTAAGAGATGTGTGTGTTTGTGTGCACACATCTGCACAGTCACACACAGCTGCACGCACATGTGCGGACATGCCCATGTATGCCTGCATGTAACTGCAAGGACAGACACCAGAGCACAAACATGCAGGAAATGCCCATGCATGTGTGCAGACACACTAATGCGTGGTCACATACCTGCACACATGTGTGCAGGGTGCCCATGTGTTTGTGCACATGCATGCATGGTCACTCACACCTGCACACACTCACTCATGTACAGGAATGCAAACACACATGCAAGGCACCCTTGTGTGCACACACCTGCACAGGCATATTGCACATGCACACGCGTGTCAACTGCACACAGACATGTGGACATGCAGAACCACACAAATCACATTCACATGTGCAGGTTCTCATGTAAGTGTGTATGCAGTGCACACTGACATTTGTACACACAGATGTGCACACGTGTGCACACACATGACTGTACACACATGCAAGCACATCCAAACACATGCACGTATACTCAAACCTGTACACATACACAGAATTCACAAAATTCACAGAGTCACGAGGTTGGAAGAGATCTTCAGGATCATCAAGTCCAACCCATGCCCTAACTCCTCAACTAAACCATGGCACTGAGCACCATATCCAGTCTTTTTTAAACACATCCAGGGATGGTGACTCCACCATCTCCCCGGGCAGACCATTCCAGAACTTTATCACTCTTTCCCTGAAAAACTTTTTCCTGATATCCAACCTGTATTTCCCTTCCCAACACTCATCCCTGCACACACATCACAAGCATGCACATGAACTGAAAATGCACCCCGTGCTCACACATGCACAGTGGTATGCACACCTGCACTCACATGTGCAAGCACATACATGCACACAGACATAAGCATGAACATGCACACACATATGGACACACACAGCTAGACATGTCTGTCCACTCACATGTGCACATGCTGCATATGCACATTTGTGTGCACAAGCACATTCCTATATGAACATGCATGCACACACATGCACATGTGCACATACATGCAGATGCATACACGTGTCCAGTCTCACAAATGTGCACGTGCATTGCACATGCATGTGAACACGTGAACAGATGCACCCATGAGCAGACAGACGGACATAGACACAACATGTGTGTGCTCCCATGTGCATGCACTCATGCACAGATACTTGCTCATGTGTACACATATGAGAGCTGCCCAGGTGTGTGCACACGTATGTGCAGACACACACACACACACACACACACACACTTCATTATTTCCTTTCGCCTCTTTTGCAGTCGCAAACCCACACCAAAACACCCCCTCCCATCTCCTGCTGACGGCTTCTTCTGAAATCTGATTCCCAGGGTGGATTCCCAGCCCAAATCCCACCCTCCTTTCTAGCTTTGCCTCTGCCTTCACCCCATCCATCATGCCAGCCCTCCAACCCTTCTGCCATCCCTCTGTTTCTGCATTCTGCCATCAGTCCCTCCACCCCTACCTCACTCTATTCCTCTCTCTCTTTCTCCATCACTTCATTCCTCCATCATTTTATCACTCCATACCTCCATCTTTCCATTCATCCTTCCATTCCTCTCTATCTCCATCCCATTCTCCCACTGTCCCTCCATCACTTCCTCAACCCCTCCATTCTTCTCTGCATCTTTGTCTTTATTCCCTGGTGCCAATAAAGTCCATTTGCACCCAAATCACATCCACACTTGGAGCCCTCCAGCCTTTGTCAGCCTTGCAGCACTGCCAGCATTTCCACTGGGAGCAGAACTCAAATAAAACCAGGGAAATCCACACACCCAAATGCTGAATTACAAAGAGAAAAAGCAATTCCCACTCACAGTGACTGCAGCTGCTGGGAGTGCAGTGAAAAGCAGGATTATCCCTGTGGGGATTGTTTCTCTACTCTAATGCTTTGTATTCCCTTATTGAGTCTTAGGCCCTGAGGACTTTGAGCTTGCGTTTGGTATTTTTCTTCGCTTGTCTTTGCCTGAAATGGCTTAATTTCATTCTTACCTGCAGGCAAATTGTGGAAACTCATTTTAAGGATGGTATTGGAGCACTCAGTGCTGGGGATGGATGGCTCAAAGAGCCGCCTTTGGAAAGAGAATAAATAAATTTCAACTAGAGGTGTCCTTACACAGACATTACTTTGCCTTCCAGAACTGTATCACTCCTGCTATTACATCCAGTGCAATTAAACGTGAGGATTCCAATTAAAGATTTAGGAAGCTCCTCAGTATTTCCCAAGCTGGGACCCAAGCCATAGTGCTCTGGAGCATCAATGCAGTGTGTATCACCTTTGTAAGTGTGCAGTGTGCTCCTGCACATCCACAATAGATGTGCTTATCCCTGCTTAGGCTGGGCTTTGAAACAGAATCACAGAATCATTGAGGCTGGAAAAGTCCCCTAAGATCACTGAGTCCAACCATTCCATCAGCCCTGCCAAGGCCACCACTAAACATGTCTGTGAAAAACACGTTCACTCTCCTGAGAAAATTTAAAAAGTTGACTAAAGGACAATAGGAGACAAGGACCACAGAGCAAAGGTTATTATGGCCAGGTGCATCTTGGCACTCAGCTAAAACCACACTGTTATCTTTGGAGATACACCTTAAATACCTTTTCCCTTACATCAGCTATTGCACATTCATAGACCCTTATGCATAATAAACTTTTCCCAAACTAGTTTACATATTTTTACATGGCCCTTCCTTGGGTCCACCTTTTTAGAGCATGCATATCCCTTGGTTGTGATTTTAGTCCATTTTTATCATCATCTTCAGTTTTGGGCCTGGGTCCACACTGTTTTCAGACAGTGAGTGCTGATAGTTGGCATATCTGTAGCATGTGTCCTCATCCTGTGTTCACTGGATGTTATCCCATCCAAGCAGGCATTTTAACACAAGCATACTTATATCACTATTTCACTACTATGTCTGAGCTTAATTAACACCAGAAATAAAAACTATATCTTTATGACAAAGTTACTTCAACATTACACATATAAAGTCCATTTTAATATCTGTGAAAAGCCAATATTATAATATGTGTCTATAACATGTCCCAAAATGCCTCATCTACATGGCTTTTAAATCCCTCCGGGGATAGGGATTTCACCACTGCCCTGTGCAGTCTTTGCCAAGGCTTGACAATCCTGCCCACGAAGAATATCCAGTCTAAACCTCTCCTTGTGCAACTTGAGACCATTTCCTCTTGTCCTGTTGCTTGTTACCTGGGAGCAGAGCCCAACCTCCACCTGGCTCCAGCCTCCCTCCAAGGAGTTATTATGAATGGAGGTGAGCTTAGACAAGTCCTGCCTTTGGCTCAGATCTCTGGCACTGCTCTGTCTGGGGCAGCCTGCACCCAGATCGCTCTTGTTCACAAGTTCTTCATAATGGCTGATCGGGTCTATTACAAAATTAATTATTTATTGAATAGGCACAAAATTAACAGATATAACACTTTGAACAGATTACTTACTACACAGGATAAAACAAAACCAACTCCTAGTAGATAAAATACAGTGCACAATAAAAAGGTACCTATATTAGAGCTAGCTAAGAGATAGTATAGATTAGGATTCAATGTAATTTAGCACCACATTGATGATGGAGTACACATAGAATTCTTTCACTCAGTTTTCAGGGAAGTATCCACAGAATTTGCATCTAAACTCTGGGGAGAAGTCATTCACATTTCCAAGGTGTCTGTAGGAGGCTTCTGCCTCTGTGAAAGTTTGTGTAGCTTTTATTGTTTGCAAACTGAAGTGTCTCTCAGTCAGGAATTCCAGCTTATCTCCCCACATCTTGTTCCCAAGGCCAGTTGTTTATTGGGAATTCCACCTGACAGAGAGAAATAACTCACCAGGTAGGCAAGCTGCCCTGTGTTAGCTCATCAATTCATGTAGGGCAGGGAGAATGTCTGGAGCTGTGCACCATCTGATGGATAGAGCAGATAAGCTCTACTGTGGTGGGGGGGAAGTCCTGCCCCAGGAGTTGAAGACAGTGAGCAGGTTCCCCATTTTCTCCAGGTTGAAAGGTGAAAAGGAGCCTTTTTTCCTCCAGATTGAACCCCCCCTTATCGCTCAGCCACTCCTCATGTTCCTGACCCTTCCCCAGCTCCATTCCCTTCTCTACACGGTCCAACTCCTCAATGTCCTTGTCAGAGTGAGGGGCCCAGAACTGCCCCAGGACTGGATGTGCCTCAGCAGGGCTCAGCACAGTGGGATGGTCACTGCCCTGGTCCTTTTTGGACACACCATTGCTGACACAGGTGGAGTGCCCTTGTCCTCCTGCCCATCTGGGCACACCTAGGATCATGTTTAGCCACTCTCAGCCTGCACCCCTTGGTAGTTTTCAAGCAGCTGCAGGGGAGCTGTGAGGGCTCCAATGATAGAATCATCATGGAACTGCTGTTGTCAGATCCCAGCTCTGTGTTTCCATGCACACTACAGGAAACATCTTTTGCATTTGTTATAGATGAGTAATGAGATGATTGGCTCTCACAATTAAGGGATGAGTATTGTGTGTATGTTAAGAGAAGCTTTATTGATGTACAGTTATGTTATTGTTGTTTGTTGTTCAGATGTCCTCTGTTCTGCCCACAGTTCCCTTCCAACCTGGTATCATTGCCACCAGACAGCCTCGGTTGTCAGGGCTATCCAAGATATGGGGAGGGAAGGCATGTACCTGTGAGAAACAACTGCTCACTTTGAAAATTTAAAAA
Source organism: Melospiza georgiana (assembly GCF_028018845.1). Classification (NCBI taxonomy): domain Eukaryota; kingdom Metazoa; phylum Chordata; class Aves; order Passeriformes; family Passerellidae; genus Melospiza; species Melospiza georgiana. The sequence continues at coordinate 14,779,735 of NC_080431.1, forward strand.
GGTTTATTAAACCTTAACAAAAATACAACAAAGGACTACCTAAGGAAAAAGCTGCAGCGCTGGGAACTGCCCCTCGTGGATACCACACGGCCAGTTCATCTTCAAGATGGATGCTCAGCCTTTTGTACCCCTGGGGGCTGCATCAGCCAGCCCAGCCCTCCCAAAGTCTGTCACTCAGCTCTTCTTTGCCATTTATCAGTGGAGATTGCTCTCTTGTGACTCCATTGGAGGTCAGGTGTTGCCATGCTGCACCCCCTGAGCAACCCCTGAGCTTTTCCATTCCCCAGTGCCCCATGCCAGGGACACCTGTGCAGCTTCTTTGTACCTGTCCTGGACAGCCCCGGCTGTGTGATGGCAGCAATACAGGGGGAAAGGGAACTGCGGGGAGAGCAGAGGGCATCTAAGCTACAGTAACATAACTGTACATCACTAAAGCTTCTCTTAACATTCACACAATAGTTATCCCTTAATTGTGAGATCCAATCATCTCATTATCCATCTACAGCATACCCAGCCCCTTGCATGGGGCAGTTGGGAATGGGGAAAGCTGGTTGCTGGGGGGCACACCATGACAACACCTGACCTCTAATCAAGTTGCAAGAAAGTCTCCACCAAAGGAGGATGAAGAAGAAGTTAACTGGTAGATTTTGGCGGGGGGACCAGGGTTGCCTAGTGCAACCCCTGGGGCATAAAAGGCAGAGCAGACATTTTGTAGACGAGCACATGGCGGCTGGTAATGCGCTCCCAGCTCGCTGCTATTTTTCCTTATTCTGTCCTTTGTTGTGTTGTGTAAATGTTTAAGAAATCTTTGAAATTTTTAAAAGTGAGTGGTTGTTTCTCACACATTGAATGGACTATGGTATTACAAAAAAATGTATATATGTATAGAAACAGGAACAAGAAAAATTGGAAAAGAATGACCTTATGATGGTGACCCAAGGTCTGGAAGGAAGATGTGCAATCAAAGTACTGCAATGGGATCAAGTTTTCTGACTGGTGAAGTCCAAGACTGTGTTTATTTTTAAATGGTCTCAATAATTTCATTTATCTTAAAGCTGCCATGGTGATTTTTGAGAGTGTGAACCCAGTCTTGCTCTGAGAACTGCTGCCCACAGAGGCCTTGTGCATGTTTGTGGACTTTCCTGCAGAAAACCTTTCGAAGTGTGTTAAGAAGGATGAAGAAAGTCTCACAGATATGTATGCTTGGCAGAAAGATTTTTAAATGTAGAGTCTGAAGAAAGAATAGAAATGAAAGCAAGTTTTGATATAGAAGGAAAGAATTGCTTAACCAGTCTTACTGGATAACCAAGAAAGCAAAGGGTATGTTAGTTAGAAGGGGTTTTTATGACTTAGAGCAAAGGATAAACCCACCTCAAACAAGAAGATGTTTTTACCAAGCAGAAAGATAGCACAGGCAAACAAGTCTGCCAATGCTGCAAGTAGAAAAAAGGTCTCAGAATTTTCCACTGCAAGAAAACTGAAACACAACTTCTAGCTTAAACTGTAACATACTAACTTTTAGTGATTGGAGAATAGTAACATGAATATGGTAATTATAGTACTTATGATAGGCTATAGATAAAAGTTAAGGTATAGATTGGTTCTTCTGTATTAAGATGCTCAGCAAAGAAAAGTATATAATGCATTGTAACCAAAACCAAAGGGTCTCCAGGCCTGCCTGCAGCTGGAGCTGACAGCTGTGGGTACAGGCTCTGTCACACACGACCCTGGACTGCTGTAATGTATTGGATACAATAAACTGCATTTTGGAGAGCGGCCTGGAGTCCTGCATCCCTCATTCAAGCTCATATTGATGGCGCCCATGTTTTAGTTGGCAAACTCTGACTGATGGGCAGTAAGAGACCTCCTGGTGAACTCAGAAGGAAGCAGCTGCAAGGATCAGGCACCTGAAGGAGGGTGACCAGAGCCCGGACAGGAATTGCTGCTGGACAGTACCTGGATCAGAGCCCCAGTATGCAGCACCTGCTGCATAGCTGGACAGAAGGTGAGCACTGGGAATAACAGGGCAGAATAGGTCTGTCACTCAGAGGGATGTGTATCAGCATTTAAAATCTTTGATTAAATCCAGTCCAAGTAAATTACCAAAAAAATAAGTTAAAAATCTTCTAGCATGCACTGTGGAAAATGCGTATTTTATGCTTGGCTTTTCGCAAATATTAAAATGAATATTATATGTGTTATGTTAGAAAGTAATGCTGTATTAATTTTCTTAAGTAGTGGGTTAAATATAGTTTTCAGTTATAACATGTTAAAATAGAAAGTATGCTATGTAGGATACTTTTTCTAAAGAAAGGACTCACAGCGAGATAGCAGCCACAGGACACCCAAATCTTTCAGAGAAAGAGAATTTATTGCTCCATTATCAGGAGAAACGAACTTTTCCTGCCTCGCTCAAGCAGGACGACGCCGTCAGGATTCAGAGGAAAAAGCTGACATTGACCAGACAGAATCCTGTGTTTGAATGGCATTTATGTATCATGTATGAGGTGTATGAATATGCAACAGGCTGTTGTTTTTAAGGGTTAATCCTCTGTTAACGGGTGTCCTTTCTGGGCTTCTGCTGCCCAGGAAAAGGTACCCGGACTGTCTGTAACTCTTTGTTTCTATTGTCTCATATTGTCCTAATCCTACTTGTCCAAATTTTAATTACTCTAATTATTTTACTATTTTTATAACCATTTTATTACCATTAAACTTTTAAAATTTTAAAAACGAGTGACTGGCGTTTTTCCCATGCACTGAGATCAAATTCACAAATGCCGATCCCAGTCTCTGTACCAGAGACTACCGGGACTCCGTAGGGGTCAAAATATCCAATGCTATTTCTCGCCGCGACAAAGCAGCAGCAGCAGCGGGTTTAGCCCCCGCTTGCCGCACGCTGGTAGAAATCTTCTGCAGCCTTTTCCCCCTGCCATTCCACCTGGATCCTCCTCCCCGTTTCCAGGTTCTGGGCAGGAAACGCTCCCTCACTTTCCAGCCTCGCCCAGGTTCTGCAGCCGCGGGCAGCGGGGGCAGGGACGGAAGGAAACCGCAACTGCGGCCGCGGTGGCGGAGGTGAAATAACCTGGAAGCTGTTCTGCCTCCGGAGATGAGGCTGAGCCTTGAAACACAAGACTAAGAAACCCCGAGAAACAACCAGATTTGTTTAAAAACGACCCCAGGCACTCCCCAGTGCCTACAGGAGAGGTTTCAACCCCAAAAGAAATGCCGAGCCCCTCCGGAAATTAAGGAAATTACAGAGCGGGTTTTACACCAGGGCAGCCCCCACGGCCCGGGCACCGCGACCCTCCGGTGCACCCAAGGCGGGGAGGACCGGGGTGGGCCGGGGAGTTGAATCCGTAGGGACAGCAGGACCCGCCACTGTGAAAAATGCGTGTTTAATGCTTGGCTTTCCGCAAATATTAAAATTAATATTTTATGTGTTATGTGAGAAAGTTATGCTGTATTATTAAACATAGTTTTAGGTTATAACATAATGTTAAAATAGAAACTATGCTATGTAAGATACTTTTCTAAAAGAAAGGACTCGCACTGAGATAGCAGCCGCAGGACACCCAAATCTTTCAGAGAAAGAGAATTTATTGCCCCATTATCAGAAGAAACAAACTTCTTCCCACCTCACTCAGCCCTGAAGACGCCGTCAGGATTCAGAGGAAGAAGCTGACTCTGACCAGACAGAATCCTGTATTTGAATGGAATTTATGCATCATGTATGAGGTGTATGAATATGCAACAGGCTGTTGTTTTTAAGGGTTAATCCTCTGTTAACAGGTGTCCTTTTTTGGGCTTATGTTGCCCAGAAAGAGGTACCCGGACTGTCTGTAACTCTTTGTTTTTTATTGTCTCATATTGCCCTCATTCAAATTGTCCAAATTATTATTACTCTAATTATATTACTATTTTTTATAACCATTTTATTACTATTAAACTTTTAAAATTTTAAAAACAAGTGATTGCCATTTTTCACAGCCACCACCACCAAGAATCACCGAGGGAGCCAAAAAATCACCCCCCAGATCTCCTACTCTTGAAGCTAGCAAGGCTTTACAGAAAATTACCAATGCTCTGCAGAATAGACAAACACATCGCTATGTTCCAGATAAACCTTCTTTCCTTGCAGTCTTAGGAGAAACGCTGAGACTGTATGGCCTCATATTTCAATAGGACTCCTCTCAAAATGATCCTTTATTGATAATTGAATGGGTTTGTCTTGCTTACAGGTCACCAAAGACAATCTTCCCATCTTTAGAGATGATTTCTCAAATTAACATCAAAGGGCAAGGCTTTTTTCTATAGCACAAATCTGCAATCATCCGTTTACCTGTGATTGAATCCTATTTTGATTGGGCAATGCAAAAATCAGAAGATTTGCTGTATGCTTTGTTAGATTTTCCAGGTGCTTGCTCCATTTATTATCCAGTACACAATTTGATCAAAACTATATATTATGCTACAAAGAGAAACCCCTGATCGCTGAAGAGCCTTTAGATGCAGGTACTCTCTTCACTGATGGGTCAGGACAAACACACAAAGCAGTAATTACATGGCAAAATAAAAACACTCAATCCTGGGAACCAGATGTTCAAAAAGTCCAAGGTTCTTCTCAGATTATTGAATTGGCAGCAGTTGTAAGAGCATTTCAGCTCTTCCCAGAACCTTTTAGCCTAGTCACTGATTCAGCATATGTTGCTAACATTGTAAAGAGGATCGAAGGGGCTGTTTTAAAAGATTTAAGCAACCACAAATTGTGTTTTGGCTGTCCTGTCTTTCTCAAATTTTGTTACACAGAACTAATCCTTATTTTGTTGCTCACATCAGAGCTCACTGTGGTCTCCCAGGATTTATGGCAGAAGGGAATGCACGATCTGATGCATTGGCATCCACAGCGTGTGATGAGGGAACTGCAGGAGACATTGAAGATTGCATTTCTGTGCTTCCTGCAGCTACCTTGCCTAACATTGTTGAACAAGCTAAATTGAGTCATGCCTTTTTTCCCCAAAACGCACAGGCCCTCAGACGAGATTTTCACATCTCCCTACAGCAAGCACAAGCCATTGTAAAGGCTTGCCCTGACTGCCAACTTGTCCAACCTATCCCTTCTACAGGAATCACCAACCCAAGAGGGTTGGAAAGTTTGCAGAAATGGCAAACAGATGACATAAAGTACCCTTCTTTTGGGAAGCTTAAAAATATCCATGTCTCTATTGACACATTTTCAAATGCAGTGTTTGCTTCTGTACATACAGGAGAAACAGCTATGCATGTTTGCCAGCATTTTTCACAAGCATTTTCCTCATTAGGTGTCCCTCAAGAAATTAAAACTGGTAATGGCCCTTCATATGCTGCACAAGAATTGGCCTCATTTTTAAATGACTGGGGTGTTCACCATACAGAAGTGGATCTGTGTTGCTGTTTCGGGACTTGCTGCACTGAGAGCTGTTAGCGAAATGAGTTGTTCTTAATATAACAGGGAAGTTTTGTGGGAAGAAGGATGTGGACCTATTGGAATGAGTCCAGGGGAGGCCACTAAAATGATCACAGGGCTGAAGCCCATCTATTGTGGAGACAGGCTGGGAGAGATGGAGGTGTTCAGACTGGACAAGAGAATCACAGAACCACGAGGCTGGAAGAGACCTTCAAGATTATTGAGTCCAACCCCTGCCCCAATACCTCAACTAAACCACGGCACTGAGTGCCACATCCAGTCTTTCTTTACACACACCCAGGGATGGTGACTCCACCACCTACCCGGGCAGATCATTCCAGTATTTTTTCACCCTTTCCGTAAAAACTTTTTCCTAATATCTAATCTATATTTCCCTTGACGCAGCTTAAGCCTGTGTCCTCTCATTCTGTCCATTGCTGCATGGAGAAAGAGACCAACCCCACCTGACTGCACCCACCTTTCAGGGAGTTGTAGAGAGCAATAAGGTCACCCCTGAGTCTCCTTTTCTCCAGGCTGAACACCCCCAGCTCCCTCAGTGGTTCCTCACAGGGTTTGTGTTCCCAGCCCCTCTCCAGCCTCGTTGCCTCCTCTGGACGCGCTCCAGCGTCTCAAGGTCCTTCCCAAACTGAGGGGCCAGAACTGGACACAGCACTCAAGGAGTGGCCTCACCAGTGCCCAGGGCAGGGGCAGAATGACCTCCCTGCTCCTGCTGGCTCCTCTTGCTCCTGGTAAAACACCTCACAACAGCCATTAGTTCCTTTGTTCTCTTATTTTTCTAGTAAATTGCTTAGGCAGGACTTTTTGGCTTCTGTCCAGTTGGCTATCCTTAAGTTTGAGGTGAAGTCACTTCGGAGCTTTTTTCCTTTTCAAGGAGACAAAGGATAATTTTGTCACTCTGTCAACAGGGGGCACATTCCTACAGGCCTGGTCTTCCATGAGAATCCAGTGGAAAAGAAAGCTTCTCCTCCGGGAATGCAGTGGGAAAAGTCTGCCTGTGGTGTTCCAACTTCCAGTAATATCCGGGTAGGAATGCTTGGCTCCAACCCCTGGGCAGGGCATCTCACAATGGATGCTGTAATTTTATCAGTCCTGCAGTGACACTCAATGGCCCAATAACAGAAGATACCTCCCAGAGAGAGGATGGGTCATGGAAGAGATAAAGGAAAACTGCCCCACCTGGTTTTAACAGGTGGCCCAATTAACAGAAGAAACTGCCCCACATCTAACACACAGCAGTAGAAGACACACCCCCAGCCACATCTTGCATTTGCAGCCTAAGACAATTCTCGTTCAGGCATCAGCAATGGAAAAGCATCATCAAGTAAAATCCATTAGCTCTAATCAGCAGAATTGATGTGCTGGCTGCAAACATCTCTGAGAGGATGAGAGTAAATTAGAAAAAAAAAAAATCTGTTTTTAAATGACAGCCACCATGGCAGGAACGAGGAATTCCTACTCTAGCCTCCTCTGGGAAAAGGATGTGGCCTAGTGTGATGCCACATTGAGGGACATGGGGTGGCCAAGGATATAGGTGTCATACAGCATCAGACTGCATCAGCCTGGGGCACGATCCTACCAAAAATGTTATTATTAGGAAGAAATTCCTCCCTCTGAGGGTGGCATTGCAAAGATTCCCCAGAGAAGCTGTGACTAATCCATCCCTGGAAGTATTGGACAGGACTTAGAACAACCCACTCTAGTGGAAAATGTACTTGCCCATGGCAGGGAGTGCAACAGGATGATCTTTAAGGTCTCTGTCAACCCAAACCACTCTGTGATTGTATGATTATGCTAAAGACACCATGGTGTTGTACAAAGCAGAGCAACAGGAATATTTTGCAGCCCCCAAAATCACCAGTGACTTTGAGCAGAGCACCAGGCAGTGGTTCCTGGTCAAGCACCCCCTGTGCAACAATAACCAGGATGTTTTGGAAGCTGATTAATAAGGTACCAGATAAACCTTCTTCTCCTGGCATCCTCACATCAAGCCAGGGCAACTTTCAGTCAAACCTAAGCTATTGGAGACCATCCAGGGACACTTTTGATGGCTTCTCCTGCATTTTGTGATGGCATGAAGAGCAAGATGACTGGCAATGACCATGGGAGCAGATTTTTCTGTCTCTGCAGGATCCAATGGCAAAGGTGGACTGCCTTCCTTTCTCACACCACCAGCTGACATCTCATCACCTGCTGTCTGTACACATTCTCCCCCACACCCTTTACACAGATATCCACCAGTTCTTTTAGGAAATAATGCTATGGCATTGTGAGAACAGCACAGCAAAGCTCAGGGCAAGACCTTACGGGAGTGCACTGTGGGTTTATTCAGGGAAAACACCCTGCAGTGGTAGCCATCACAAAGGCAGGCACCTAACTCCTTGGTAATCACTGATGAGAGTCAGAGGAAGGGGATGGCAGCTCATCCCATTGCTCCCAGGAGATCGCTGACAAAAGCTGGGATGAAGTGAAAAGGAGGAATAAAATCAGGTAGTAGCCTCGCATCTTCTTAGGAGCATTTTCCCTCCATTTTGTAGGAATGGAGATGCCCTGGGCTAAAGGCAGGTGAGACTCCATCTCCAAAGGCAGAGCCAGACCACACTTGCAGCTCCCTCTGTGCAGAGTGCTCAGCTCCACAGTGCCCCAGGGAGATGCAGGAAAGCTCCATTTGCTCTGCCTCTTCCAGGCACTCCCTCTGCTCTGCAGGACATGTCCTGGCACCAATCCCTCCCATGGCCAGCATCTATCACCAGGGACAGGAGAATATGACAACACTGCAGGTGACAATTTAAAGGGGAGTTTTAGTGGCCTCTCACATCTTAAATCATTTTATGATCATGCACAGCTTCTTCCTGGTGGGTTCACAGGGTTCAGCCTGGGGTGTTCTCGTTTTCATTGCCAAATGTGCTTTGATTCATGTGTGTTGTGAGAGTGTTTTGAGGCCAAGTGGGACAGGAGCCAAAGCAAATCCATATCAGAGTGTTGCATAAAGAGAATAATTGAAATGCATAAAAAAAAATTTGACCAATAAATCAATGCTCCAAAGTACATAAAATTCTTTAATGGAAATCACTGGCATAACACAGCCAGAATAAGAAGTGATTTCATCACAGGTAGATTGCTCCACTAAGTAACAATGGCCACTGAGAGAGGTGTTACAGAAGATGACTTATTGAGAGATAAAAGTAGCTTAATTTTCCCAAACTAAATGCAAGCCATGGGAGATTTAACAAATGCCTGTATATAACTGAAAAGGGAAAAGGAAGGGGAATGTGGTTGGAGCTTTGTCATGGCCCAAGGTGTGCAAATGCCTGAGTGGGTTAGGAAATAAGACTGATTAAGGTATCAGGATATAAGATACAGAGATCAGAGCTCAGTGTTTGGGCATGTCTGAATGGTTAGCAAGTCCTGAGACACAGCTCTGCTCTTCCCTAAAACAGGAAGGAGGAGGCTGGGGGGGAAGGACACCTCCTTTCTCTGTATAACTTCCTGACAGGAGGGGGGAGCCAGGAGAGGGTCAGTCTTCTCACAGGGAACAAGAGACAGGATCTGAGGAAAAGGCCTCAAGTTGTTTAAATTGAAAATCAGGAAAAATTTATTTCCCAAAAGGATTGTTGGGCCCTGGAACAGGCTGCTCAACAATCTGTGTTGTGGTGGAGTCCCCATTACTGGAGGGATTTAACAGTTGTGTGGATGTGGCACCTGGGGACATGGGTTAGTGGTGGCCTTGGCAGTGCTGGTGGAATGGTAGGACTCCCTGATCTTAGAGATCTTTTCCAACCTAAATTATTCATTATTCTGTGATTCAGAGAATTTAAGTTCTATTTTATCTATACTCAGCAAGGAGATGCATCTCTTCCAGTTCCTCCTGAGTGGAAATCTGTGATTTCTCTCTTAATTAAGCAGAAGTTTTCGAAGTTCTCCATAAGTATTTCTTTTTCTCTCCTCAATTAAGAAAGTAGAAAGACAAAAAGCAAATGACATAACCACAGCATGGCAGGACATAAATATTTACTACCTAGCTGAGCATTGCTTGACTCCTTGGTCAGATCTTCCATGGGCAGCATGTTCCAGGGCTTGAAAACTGTTTTAGGGAAGGAATTTTCCCTAATAAGCAATCTAACCCCTTCTTGGTCCCACCATCCACCTCTCTGACAATGCTGATGTTACAGAGTCCAGGAAGACCAGGAGCCCTGGGCCCACAGATCTCCCCACAGAATTCTGGAAATCACAGATGGTTTCTCATCAGAAAACATCCTGTCTCCAGGTAACAGTGCTGAAAGAAGTAAAAACCTCTTTTGCTTTCTTGAAGCAGTCAGCCTACTGACATTTGCAGTAGAAAACAAAAGATGGGGAGAGATTTGAGTGAAGTCTAAACCAGTTTTAGCTCAATTAAAGCAACCAATACTTTTAGGAAGAGATCCCTAGGGGTTTCACCAGAGCCCTGTTATCCTAGTGATTTGGGGAAACTGAGTCTAACAGATGCCTTGAAGTCCAGCATCTTCCTAGGCCTGACAAAGAGGAGGGATTATTTTTCAGCTAACATCCCTGATTTGCTTCTGCCAAAGGTTGTTTTTAGTTTTATTCTGTAATTCTTGGCTGCAGTGATCTTGGGATTTGAAATGCCCCTTAGACATGTGAGTGAAGCCTTTGTAGATGGCCAGTGCTTTCACAGTGCTCATTGTTTAGTTCACAGTATTATTCTCTATCCTGGTTACAATGAGACCTTTGGGCTTCCCAGCCCTCTGATGAGATGATTTTGTTGCTTACCTGAGGGGCTTGTCAGTTTCTGGAGGATTTTTTTCCCCCCAAAATTTCTAATTTTTTTCCCCACATAGTCAATTGCATCTCTTTGCACATGACAAGGGAGAGGCTCAGACTGTGCACCTGCTTGGAGATACAAATGCAAATCAGGAGGAGTATTTCCTTTCTCTATACAAATGTGTGCAAGGATGCACGTGGAAACTCACGTGCCCCATCCATCCACCATCCACCCATGTCTTGGCAGAGGCATGAGGCTCATGTTCCCTGTGCTCAGCAGTGAAACACCCTCATTTTATCTCCCCATCTCCTTCACATCACCTGTGAACAAAAGTGACCTGTCTGTGCTCATCCCTTCTGCTTTTCCCTTCCTGCCATGCACAGGGTGATTTGTAGGGGAAGGGGGAAAATAAAACTGGCTTATAGGCCTCACTGTCTCTGCCAATATCCAAATATAGCAAAATTTGAAAGAGACATGATCTTTTGAAAGCAGGATTGGGCCTTGAATGGAGTTTACTTTCCAGATTTGGGTGGCAGAAGGATGAAATTGTCACCATCGAACAATGTTGTGAGTCATGATGGTATAAAGTCCATGACACCTCCCTCTGCTCCCTGTATGGAATGGTGCTGAGTGCAGCCACCACTGTGAGGATGTTGCACAATCCCTTCTACTGTAACACTGGGCAGATATTGACTTTGCACTTTGCATTCACCACTTGCTTCCTTCTCCTTGCGAGCCGTGCATGCAGAGGCCAAGATGAAAATTGAGTTTGCTCCGCGGTCTGTGCCGCTTCAGAGAAGGCTTCAGACAGCAGCAGTGGCTCAATGGGTCTACAGCTTCCTGGGTCTAGGTAAGAGATATCTCTCTTTCCTTTTGCTGAGAAACCAGAGAAGCTTTCCATAGAACTGCAGTATGGTTTGGGTTGGAAGGGACCTTAAAGATCATCCAGTTACAATCCCCTACATTTTTCTGCAGCACTCTGATATGGATTTGCTTTGGCTCCTGTCCCACTTGGCCTCAAAACACTCTCACAACATACATGAACCATAAGCAAGTTTGGCAATGAAAACGAGAACACCCCAGGTTGAACCCTGTGAACCCACCAGGAAGAAGCTGTGCATGATCATAAAATGATTTAAGATGTGAGAGGCCACTAAAACTCCCCTTTAAATTGTCACCTGCAGTGTTGTCATATTCTCTTGTGCCTGGTGATAGATGTTAGCCATGGGAGGGATTGGTGCCAGGACATGTCCTGCAGAGCAGAGGGAGTGCCTGGAAGAGGCAGAGCAAATGGAGCTTTCCTGCATCTCCCTGGGGCACTGTGGAGCTGAGCACTCTGCACAGAGGGAGCTGCAAGTGTGGTCTGGCTCTGCCTTTGGAGATGGAGTCTCACCTGCCTTTAGCCCAGGGCATCTCCATTCCTATAAAATGGAGGGAAAATGCTCCTACGAAGATGTGGGGCTCCTACCTGATTTTATTCCTCCTTTTCACTTCATCCCAGCTTTTGTCAGCGATCTCCCGGGAGCAATGGGATGAGCTGCCATCCCCTTCCTCTGACTCTCATCAGTGATTACCAAGGAGTTAGGTGCCTGCCTTTGTGATGGCTACCACTGCAGGGTGTTTTCCCTGAATAAACCCACAGTGCACTCCCATAAGGTCTTGCCCTGAGCTTTGCTGTGCTGTTCTCACAATGCCATAGCATTATTTCCTAAAAGAACTGGTGGATATGTGTGTAAAGGGTGTGGGGGAGAATGTGCACAGACAGCAGGTGATGAGATGTCAGCTGGTGGTGTGAGAAAGGAAGGCAGTCCACCTTTGTCATTGGATCCTGCAGAGACAGAAGCATCTGCTCCCATGGTCATTGTCAGTCATCTTGCTCTTCATGCCATCACAAAGTGCAGGAGAAGCCATCAAAAGTGTCCCTGGATGGTCTCCAATAGCTTAGGTTTGACTGAAAGTTGCCCTGGCTTGATGTGAGGATGCCAGGAGAAGAAGGTTTATCAGGTACCTTATTAATCAGCTTCCAAAACATCCTGGTTATTGTTGCACAGGGGGTGCTTGACCAGGAACCACTGCGTGGGGCTCTGCTCAAAGTCACTGGTGGTTTTGGAGGCTGCAAAATATTGGTGTTGCCCTGCTTTGTACAACACCATGGTGCCTTTAGCACGATCATACAATCACAGAGTGGTTTGGGTTGACAGAGACCTTAAAGATCATCCTGTTGCACTCCCTGCCACGGGCAAGGACACTTCACTAGAGTGGGTTGTGGGTTGCTCCAAGCCCCATTCCAACATGGCCTTGAACAGGGCCCCAGGGATGGGGCAGCCACAACTTATTTGAGCAATCTGTGCCAGCATTTTTGGCTTTTTCTCACCACCTGATCAGAGCAGGGTGGCACTAAGGAAGTGCATGGCTGCTTGCCTATGCATGGGAATATTTACAGGTCTTTTGCAGCATCTAAACCGGGTAGGGTTTTCTGCTTCTCTTGCTCTTTAGGTTTAGAGTTTTCGTGGTTTAAGGTGTTGGTCTGCTTGGTGTTAGGAATGAGAAATTGAATTACTATGCTTGAGGAATGGTACCATAGGAGGAATATTGGTGACTCTGCTTGTTTAGCCCTGGGAACAGACACTTCACTTTTTACAGATGCCCCTGCACATTCTAGAAGGTCATTTTTCCAAGAAAACCGAAACAGTTTGAGGAAAAGACACATCAGCAGACTGAGACACAGACAAAGTCACTGCCTGGTGGAGGGCATCAGGTGCTGATGGAAATGACACAGGTGCTGTTTTGGATGGGATGCACAGGGAAATGATGATGGGAGACACAGAGGCACATTATCAGTGGAGTGGAAAAACTGCCTGGGGACATCTACAGCCCATCAGGCTGGAACATGGCAGTGTTTCCTAGTTTTATGGAAATAAAACTATCAGAGGGTAGGTTATCTGTATAAAATATCTGGGGCCATTTACAGCCCATCAGGAGCCAAGATGAAAGGTAACATCACAGAGCTTCCCATTTTTATGCCAGTTGTGAATCTCAGATGGAGTGTGTGTAAATCTCCTCCTTTGCTGGGGCAGGACAGCTGCTGACTAGCTCAAAACACAGCAGATCTTTGTACACAAACATCTCCAGAACTATACCTGCACAGAAAGCACAGGCTGTGCTTCAGACTCCCACTCAGTTTCTGAGATGGGCCCTTCCAAAATCTGCCACAGACCTGAGCCTGAATGGCCACCTTTGCACCAGTATCTGATGGACCAGAGGAGTGTGAAATACTGGTCCAGATATCCTCTCTTTAGCTCTTTAAATGCTTCTTGGTGTAGGATTGGCTTATGCTAAATGTTAGGAAAATTACTCCACAAACACCAGAGGTTTATGTCCAAAAAGGAGACAGAGAAGTCCTGTAACTTCATTCAAATAAAGGGAGAGGCCATGAGACATTCCCCTGGGGTCTCTCAAATTTTTAAAGGACACAGCCTCCTTTTTATCATAATTTCCTGGGCACATTTCCCTCTCTCTTTCCCCATTGGCTGAGGTACTTGAGAGGTACAGACTTCTGAAATGCCTAATACTTAAGACACCCTTCTAATGTATTCTCCCCAGGCCCTTTTTTTTCCTTGTATCAATCAGTGGAATTCCTAAGGAATTTATGATTTTTCCAATTGTTTCTGTCACCTCTGAGTATTCAGTTTTATTTATCAGCAGACCTACAGTTTATTTGTAAAGACAAATCTATCTCCTTCCATTCATCAATCAGTGGAATCTTTCCCATTGTTTCTTTTAGCTCTCTCAGTGCTAGTTTTATCTACTAGCAGACCCACAGCTTGTTTGTAAAGACAAATCCCTCATTCCTTTCAATCTCTCCTGTTTTATTTTCTCAGTAATTGTCTTTACAAACTTAAGTTATAATTTACCTATTTTTCTGTTCCTGGATCTCTTTTGGTATTGCAATTATTTGCAGCAACATAATTTTCTGTCCTTTTGTAGCTATTTCTGGATCAGTGGGCATGGCTACTACCTGTATCATTTTGATCACATGTTGAATAAGTTGCACTGAGCAAGGGATCATGCCTGGTAAAAAGATTAGAGTTGCTATAGCACAAAAGAGGAAAAAGCATTTGTTTAACCCATAGTCCACCAGGTAGCCACAAACACATGTCCCATTCACATCCTTTCCACATTGGGACCAGTACATGAGCTAACTTTCTAATTCCTTTTGTGATTTGTTTCACCATTTTCCTATTTGCAAAAAGCAGTTTGATTTTCCTCACACTCTCCCTTCTTCTGCTAACAGATAATCTAATACCATCTGATGTTGAAATACTGCATTCCTCATCTGAGTGGATTTGTCAGCAAGGTGGTCAAGAGCTGTAGCTGTCTGGTTGGTTATTATTTCAAAGACAGCTTGTAACCTAATTATCCAATTTAAATTATAAATAGGTTCTCTGGCATCTGATATTAATACATTGGGATTTCAGGTGTCTGCTCCATAGTGTTGCATGATTCACTGAGGTGGCCATTCATCTTTTCCTCACTTTTGGGTGTTCCTTCCATCCAGGGATGCATCAATTGACCACTTTTCTCTAATTAGATCATCATATACCTTGATTACTAACTGATTTCCCTTTTAAAAAGTTTTGCAAGAATTGCAAATAGTTGTGAATTAGGCATTTGAGTTGCTTTTATTTCAGTTTTATCTACTAGCAGACTCACTGTTTCTTTGTAAAGACAAATCCCTCATTCCTTTCATAAGTATCACTCTTCTGAACTATACCTTATCCCAGTTTGTGCAATTCAAGAGGCCAGGGGCCATTGCTGGTCACCAGGATGGATGAAACTGCCCTTTTTTTTTTGGAAGAGAAGCGCCAAACAGCCATACTTGGTGCCATTGTGTACTTGTGTTATAAACCCTGGGGGTCTCCCTGAGCAGAAGAGATCCCACTTGTGGTCAATGTTCTAGTGAAGAACAGATCCCACATGTGATCAACATTCTAGTGGAGAACAGATCCCACATGTGATCAACCTTCTGCCACCATAGAACACCTGGCAGGAGGAGACACCAATGTATCCTAGCAAGAGAGATGAAAATCTGGCAATAGCCATGCAGTCTAGGACACAGCTGGCCAGAATGGGACATTTTGGAGTGCTCCATGATTCCTTCTCTGTCCCTGCATCTGCATTTCCTTCCACAGTCCATGATTCAGTTGGGATGAGGTAGAGACGTGGTCCCAGTGTTAACAGGTGCTCCAACAGCACATCCCCATTCTCAGCATGGACACAGTTGGGGCTTATGGAGCTTCCAATAAAACAATTTGTACTGGAGGTTTTTCCCTTCTTGGTATTGGGAGCAAACTGGCACTTGACTTTCCAGAGATGGAAATAACATCTAGAGCCAGCAGAATGACAGCAAATGGCCAGAAGGGAGGAATCCTCTGCAGTTGTAGGAGTTACTTGCAAACACAGGCTCTACCTCCTGCAGGGAAATGCAGTTTGCTTTGAATGAGGATGAGACCCAAACCCACTCATCCTCCCATGGCTGACCTTCAAGAGCTTATCGTCTTTCCCGGGAAGAACTTGATTTGTTGTATGGTGTTTTTTGTGTGTTTTTGGTTTTTTTTTTGTTTGTTTGTTTGTTTGTTGGTTTGGGATTTTGCATGTTTTGTTTGGTTTGTTTTGGGGTTTGTTTTGGGTTTCTTTTGGTGATGCAATCTGAAACCAAAAGCAGTTAAGAAATGCTCTTAAGAGGGGCACTAGAAAGGTGATAACAAAACCTTATGAAGCAATTCCAGCTGGTTTTGTTCATTTTACAAAGTTTCTTTAAGTCTGGAGATTTCCAACCAAAATATCCTAGTTTAACAACTGCATAAGCCAGATGCTAAGAGACACCTTTATTTTCATCCCATCAGCTGCCAAACACCCCTTGTTGCACTGTTACAATCCTCAGGCACAGAGCTCAGACTTTCTGTGGGCAGGATTTAGCTGTCACCTGCTCCTTTGTTTGGGAGACAGGTTTGTGCTTCTGCTGCCAGAAGAGGGCTTCTGAAACACCCATTTGGCCAGAGATGCCAGCAGCCCTGACTGCAGGCAGCTGTTGCCATGGCTGTGCAAATGCATCCCCTGAGAAGCCACGCACTGTGGGAGGGACTCATGTATCCCTGCAGGATGCTGGGTGAGGGCAGCAGCTTGGCCCCAGTGCCGGCAAGGAGCTCTGCTCCAGCATCCCTTGCAACAGGCAGGCATTGTGCATACTGCTGGTTTTCTTGAGGATGATCCTGACAAGAGCATGGAGACAAAAGGTTCTGTTTATTTCAGAGGCTGGAGGAGGAGTGCAGGTTGTAAGAAAGTGTTGCAGGGCGTGGAGTGGGGATCCTATTGCCTTCCCAGTGCATGATCTGAGCACTGACCAGAGCCTCCTCGTAATGGAGAGGAGCCAGGCTACTGCAGAAAGCTGAAATCAGCAGGCTGGTGCCCAAGCCTGCTGCACTGCTTCCTCCTTCCTCCTCTCCACTGGGCATGGACACCCATCCAGATACACCATGCCAAGCTATGAGTGCAGAGCTGAACCCTGGCAAACAAACCCAGTGCAGAGCCAGTAGATCTGGGCATGCTGCCTCTGCAGACCCAGCACACCACACCCAGACTTTGAACCTTGGAGTCATCAGGGCTGGCTCAAAGGGCACAGGGTACCAGCAAGATCAGGCTTCCCTGGCAGCTGAGTGTAGTCCACAGCCTGCCCACATCAGCTGTGCCCAAGGGTGCACTATCTGTGTAGGTGGCCACAATCAGGACTGCAGGCTGGCACTGAGGACCTCAGCAATGTGCATCTTGGAGGCATTCAAGGGCAGTTTGGATGGGACTTTGAACAACCTGGTTTAGTGGGAGCTATCCCTGCCCATGGCAGGGCAGTTGAGCTGGATGGTCTTTAAGATCCCTCTAACCCAATGTATTCTGTGATTCTGCAGTGATCTTGCAAGCCCTACTGGCAAGTGCAGTATGAATCTGACTCAATTTTGTGCTGTTGTGATGACAAAAATCTCTTTCTGTGGGCTGCAGTTTTCCCTATTTCAGGCTGAATTAACAAATTTTGAGTTAGGAGCACTTTGATGGGACATGATTCCTGCTTAGACTTGGCCAGAGAAGTTCTCCATGTGCCTTAAAACCTGTGGCTCCTTTGGTTTACTTGGAGCCCATGGCATATTTGTGCTCTCTGTGGTATGGCCATTTTCTTGTCCAGAGAGGGATTTACAGCTCACAGCAAAACTCAACATAAGAAACACACCACTTCATTTTTGCTTCTTTGAAGCAAAGAAGCTACAAGCTTCTTTGAAAGAATCCAGCCCAGAAAACCAGTTGACCTGTGGGAAAACAAGCAAACAAACAAACAAACCATCAAATACACATGGATATGTCTTTGCTGAGTCTCATACAGCCATGGAGATGCGAGATGCTGGGTCCTAGACCATGAAAAGTTGCTGCACCCCTGTTCAACAGATGCACTGCAGAGTCCAGGACCATCCTATGAATGCTTCATCCAGAGCCAAACCTCACCATGGACAACTATAGAGAAACCTTCCTGAATCTGGACTCATCAGAAAGTGCAAGATTTAGGGCCTGCATATCACACTCCTTCTTGCCAGGAACCCTTTGGTCATAGTTTTGGTTTGAAGCAGTCTCCACTCTCCATGACAGTGTAGACAGTGCAGCAGCTATTCTCAGCCCAGATTTACCTATTTTCAGATAACAGAACTGATGCATCTGCAATGACTTGCATGATGCCCTTAACCCTGCTCTTACAGCCCTTGTCTGCCTTGAAAGAGCTCTGTGTAAGGGCTTAAGCCATTTTATAGCAAATTAGCCTATGCTGTTAGGCTATAGCACAGGAGTCCAGATGCTGACGATGGAGAGAGATGGGGAAGACTGATTTGGTGATCAGAATCTGATTTTATTGTGGGATACAGATGCTTATATACTGTTTTAGGGGAGCCTAGTAATTTGTACTACAGTGATTAGGTTAAAATCACATACACAAACTTATGCATATCACAACATCTCTTGCTTACAGAGTTTAATGAGATTTGCTTTTTCTGGTAAACCAGTCTGAATCTTCTTGCAATCTAGGTCTAATTTTCAAAGTTCCATTTGCTTTTGCCAAGGCATCCTGTTATCAAATCACTTATGTTAACCAAGCCTGAAGACCTTCACCTGTCTTGTGTCTCCCAACACCCCAACATCTCCCCCTTTCCTTTCAACAAAAAGCACTCCTTTAATGGCCTTCATAATTAATCTATGCACAAATTGAAAGGTATCATAATTAATACAATTATTATCAAAAGTATCACATACATACCTATCCTAAAAATAATATTTTAGTTAAAAAACTCCAACCCTAAAAGGCTCAGGCTTAATCTTTATAAACTAAAACATTCCTGATGGCAGCTGCAGGGGCAGAGGCATTACTGCATTTAGAAAGGCTGCCAAAAGTATAATTGCAGTAAAATGTTTGATTCTTTTACACAGGGTGATAGGGAGAAACATTTTTAGACTGATTCCTGATCTGTGCATTTAAAATCAACACAAAAACCCAATTTCACAGAACGCAGGAACTCTAATTCTTGGGGTTCCAAGGCTGTTTCAGGACGGTAAGGGATCAAATTTGATGTGATTTGATTTGCTTTCAAAATTTTTTGTGAAAATATTAGTGTGAAGTTTTGGAGGAGCCATATCCAGACCTGCAGAAGGAGGAGATGAGGATCTTGTCTGTTTCCAAACTCAAACCTGTTTGCAACTCAAACCTGCCCATTTCTTCTGAGCAGTGGGACCAGTGGTGGTGGACTTAGCCTGGGGACCTGACATGACTTTTGGAACACACTAATAGAGCTCTGTGGAAAATTTCCAGCCTGGTGCTAGTGCCCCACAAAGTGTTGGTGTCCAGACAGTGGTAAGGAGTTGTTCCTCCTCACCAAATTACAGACCATAAATAATCAAATGCCTGCCTAAGGCTGGAATTTGTTTGGATGAAGATATAACTCTCCATTTTCTGGAATGTTCCTATCTCTTTGGTGCCATCCACAGTAACGTTCAGACTGACAGTCCATTCTCAGACAGGAATGGGGCCCTTTCCCATAGAGCACCAAAAGGTTTCAAAAGGACAAAAAATCCCAAATCTTGAAATTGAGTGAAGGTCACTGAGTGCAAATTTTGCTCTGGGGAAAAAAAATTGAATTGCAAATGAATTGAGGAAGAAATTAATAGTTATATAATTATAAGATAAAGCATGGATTTGGTCCAGAACTACTCCTTCACTTTACAGAATGTACTTTGAGCTTTGCACACTATGATAAAAGGAGAATTAGGCACTGTAGTTTCGCAGCAGACCTGATGACCAGGCTCCTAGGTGGAGTAAAATTGTGTTTGTTTATCATGTGGACCCTGGAGCTGCAGCTCATGTTCTATGCAGCTCTTGAGAATTACAAAGTCTGTGTCTGTGGCATTTGGAAACAAAGTGTGAGCAGTAGGTTGAGGGAGGAATTCCCTCAATCCCTTCCACTTTTCTGAGACTCCAGTTGGAGCAGGTCCAGAGGAGGCCACAGAGCTGCTCCAAGGGCTGGAGCTCCTCTGCTCTGGAGACAGGCTGGGAGAGCTGAGGGTGTTCAGCCTGGAGAAGGGAAGGCTCTGGGCAGACCTTAGAGTCTCTTCCAGTGCTATAGGGCCTCCAAGGGAGCTGGAGAGGGATTTTGGACAAGGGCCTGGAGGGACAGGACAATGGGAATAGCTTCCTGCTGCCAGAGGGCAGGGTTAGATGGGATATTGGGAAGAAATTCTTGGCTGTGATGGTGGTGAGGCCCTGGCACGGGTTGCCCAGAGAAACTGTGACTGCCACATCCTTGGAAGTGTCCAAGGCCAGATTTGGGGGGACTTTTATGATTCCATTAAAAGCATGGCACCAGGTGTGAGCAGTGGTTCTTTCTGACCTGTGTGATGCAGTACAGGTTCGACCTCCTGCTTTGCCAAGAGCTGCAGTTTTTTTCCCACTGCAAAATTCTCAGTGCCTACCCAGGAGCTTGCTGCAGTGTCTCTGCTTACAGGAAGACGTGCAATCCTATTTCAGCTTTCAGGAGATTTAGGATCCTGTTAGATTATTGCACTTTTTTCCCCCATAGGAATTATTGGTACCATCATGACAGTGTTCTAAAAAAGGACAAGAATTTACTTTTTTCATGCAAAGTTTTGTTATCAGGGTGACTTATCACGAAAAAAAATGCTACAAATATGATCTACTGATTTATCCTTAAGTGAAAGCAAACAAGGAGGTACATGAAGGTCTTAGATGAGAGCACCCTATTCCATGTCTCTGACAGGCCTTAGCGGAGAGGAGGTGGAGAGAGCAGCTATCAGGTGGCTCCCAAAGGTGGACGAGATGTCTCAGAGCATGAGGGTGTGGATGCATCTATATCACAGCTGAAGCTGAAGCTGAGCCAGGCATCTCCATCCTCATATGTTCCAGCCCTGGGTGGAAGATCTGAAATGAAGACCCAAAGTAGAGCAAAGTATACAAAACATTATGTAACCCATGAGCTGGGGAAGGCAAAGGACTTGGATGAATATTTGGGTTTTCTTCAGCTCAGTCTTTCCCTTCAAAAGCAATACCAAGGGTTCCAGAGGGACAGATGGAGAGGACACAGCTCTTCCCGGGCACACATCTGCTTTGCCAGGTGGCAGCTTGGTGGCCATCATCACTTTCCAGGATCTGCAGACACACAGTGTTGGGCTTGGGTGGGAATTTATGTACCAAGTGATGTTGGTTTGCACAAATGCTTTTGTTCTCTTGTTTCTATGCCAAAACACAGGGTATAAGGGAGGTGGGAGGTAGAGGTCAAACCTGGCACTAACTGGACAAGGTCCCAAGTCATGGAAGTCATAGAGAATGAAATAGAGCATTCTTATAAAATCCATTATGACACCAAGCTGAAAGAACTGAAAATCTTCTGGAGTCCAAGATTAGAAGTAGAGGAAAGGGTCCAAAATCAGTAACATAAAACTCACTAAAGAGTAAAATCTTATCTATGGATATATACCATGGACACAACTAAAATGGGGAATCATTAGCTCAAGATAAAGCTATTGGGGGCTGTACAGACTGGACATAGGACCCTTCTTGCTGCCATTGCAAAATATCAGGTGTCATCAGGGAGTATAAACAGGAGTTCTGGGGTAAAACAAGGTCATTATTGTTGCAAAGATCAGTCTGACTCCAGAGAAAAGCAAGACAGCAGAGGGATAGAGAGCTGATCCATAAGAACACTGTGAATGGAGTGAGATTCATCAGCATTTTGGGAAGAGAGGGATGTGGTGGCCTTTGGAGAAATTGGTGGTTGCTACAAGGGAGGTGCTTGGTGTCTTTTCATGTCCCTGGGGCAGACAGAAAAGAAACCACATCTGCATCAGAGGTGCCTTCACACTGACAAATTCAGCAGCAAGCCCAGTGGAGGCTCCATCCCAGGACCAAAATGCCTCTCCAAACGAACCATTCCTCCCAAAATCCACCTAATCCAACTATCAAGTCACTGCTGGCTTTTCTTTCAGCACAGTGCTCTACTGCCATCTTCATCGGCCTCCTCTTCACTCGTTTTTGGCTGGTCAGTGCCCTCTATGCTGCATGGTGGTTCATAGACAGGGAGAAGCCCAGCAAGGGCGGGCGGCGGATCCACGTCTTCCGGAACTGCGCCGTTTGGAGGTACATGAGGGACTATTTCCCCGTCACGGTAAGTGCCACCGGTCCGTCGGCCCTTCGGCGTTCCAGGGACCAGCTTTGTCCTTGGAGTCTGGATACAGTCTGGGGGTGGGGGGGCACTGGGAGCTTGGTGTTGAAGGATAACCTTTCCAGCTCCCAGATTACTCAAAGACACAGTAACAAACGGGGATTGCCATTTTTACAAACCGCAAGCTTCAATCACCTGGCTTTTCCATACCTATTTAATCTTGCTGCATTCCAGCTGCTAGGGAAATCTGACCTTCGTTTTCCATGTCTATATTGCAACATTCCTGCCCTTCAGGTTGCTCAGAATTTACCCAGTGGGCATAGGGCCAAGTTTTAACCAAAATCCAAGAGTTCTTGGATGGTCTGCAATGTCAGTATCCCATTTTGCTGAGGAGGGGGATGGATGGGTAAAGCTGGGGGTGAACTGGGCAGTCTCAGAGAACTGCTGTTCTCTTGAGAAGGACTTCTGTGACATTCCCTGATTTACTTAATGTGTGTGAGTGGCCTTTGCCCTTATTCTTTTATCTGGTGTCCCCTTGTCATGGTATGGATGCACGGAGCTGTCGTTACAGAGCATGACACAGCACAAAGTACCACAACTCCCTCAGAAGCGTGCAAGAGAGATTTATTATAGCAACATGTTGCTTTTATACTTTTTCAAGATATTTACATTCACTCAACATACACATTCACTGTCTATTGGTTATAAGAAAGAAACAAAGTTCTCAGTGGGTGATCAGGGAGCCCACTGAGCTAGAATCCGTATCTCTTAACTTTCTCTCCTTCATCACATCTCCACGGTGACAACATTGGTGTCTTCCTCAGGAGAGATACAGGGCTTTCCTTATCTTCAGAAGGCCTTTGCAAGCTCACAAGGACAGCACAGAATGTCTTTCCTACATGGAGGAGCAGCAATCCTGCCTCAGACCTGTCACAAGTTGGAACAAATCTGAGCAATGCAGGAGAAGAGCTCATGGGTTGTGCAAGGAAGAGAGCTTCAAGGATAGACCAGGCAATGGGAATTTCTAAGATAATTCCTTTAGGAATACATTGCCTGTTGAGAGAACTCAGATGGGATGCACCCAGCTGGTCAGAGATCATCTGGAGTCAGAAGCTGAGCGCTGCAGTCCAGGATAAAGAATTTGGGAGCCCAAAAAGCCAAAAAACACACCAGCCTAAAGGAAAAAATAAGAACCCGGCCTAAGAGTCCATCCTGCATGGAGTAGGGCCTGGGATGAGTCCATCCTGAATGGAGTAGGGCCTGGGATAAGGATTAGGGGGGCCAGAGCAAAGTGAGGACCAGAGATGACATGCCCATCAGCTTTGCTGCTTAAACAGAAATAACCCTCTTTTTGTTCTCATGAGATCACACCTGGAATACTGTGCACAGTTCTGGAGCCTCCATCTTAAGAACGTTAAGTGGCACTTCTGGGGCAAGTCCAGAGGAGGCCACAAAGTCAGTGAGGGGACTGGAGCACCTGCCACTGGAGACAGCTGAGAAAGTTGGGGCTGTTTATCCTGGAGAATGCTGTGAGGACATCACACAGCACCTTCCAGCATCTGAGGGGCCCTACAAGGAAGATGGAGAGACACTGTTCATCAGGAACTATAGTGATGAAACAAGGGGGAACAGTTTCAAACTGTAAGAGAGTAGATTTAGATGGGATATCAGGAAAAAAATTCTTGGCTGTGAGGGTGGTGAGGCTGTGGCACAGGTTGCCCAGAGAAGCTTTGGCTGCCCCATCCCTGAAAGTGTCCAGGGCCAGGTTGGACGGGGCTTGGAGCAATCCAGTCTAGTGGAAGGTGTCCATTCCCATGGCAGGGAATGGAATTTTAAGGTCCCTTTGATACAGAAATCAGCCAGGAAATAAACTTTCTAATACAATTTGAAGTGTTAGAAAGCAGGCATTCTTTACCTGTGCAGGACACATTGCAAGGATGTCTTGTTTAATCCTGTGTGTTTGGTGAGGCTTTACAACATTATAATCATATATATTCATTAAAGTGTGTCTCCTAGCTAATACATAAACATCACTTTTCCTAGAACTAATTTGCATGCAACTTCCTCCTACTAGAAATCATTTTATGTTCCTGGAAGGTCCTCTAAAGGGATCTCTGGTGATCCTATTCAGTGAATATTTCAATTTTAAATGTGACCTCTCCTTGAACTTTTTCTTTGGACATGTGCTGTTGCTTCTTGTTACCTAACTTGCAAAAAAAACACTGTAGCCCTCTTTATCTGTTCTTCTACTGGTAAGCAACATTTATCACCCAGTGTGCATACCTTTACATCCTTTTATCTTTGTTTGTAGTTAGTCTTTAAGCTCTATTCAGCAACTTCTAAGGAACTGAAATTTTCTATTTTCTATGTTATTTATCACATTGCAACCCGAACCATAAAGTAATTAAATTAAATGTGACTGCAGTAATTATATGCAATATATATTCTGTAAATTATTTGTGGCTGTAAGCCACCACTTAGTGAAGTGCTGGACCAGCCTCTCTGCTGAAATTTTGGTGCGAGCTCAGCCCAGCAGTGACCCTTCTCCTGCTCCTTTCTAAAGAACATGGAACCCCACTCCTGAACGCCTCACTGTGTTCCGTGTCTATCCTTCCTGGCATGAGGACACTAGCACCAGCAGAGGGAGCATGGTATGGGGTTTGGCTGCAGCTCCCTCGGTGGGGGCCCAGAGGGCTCCATGGAGCCTTCCTCCCCACTTCTCTGGGACAAAACAGAGGAAGTAACACAAAAGGACTGCAGAAAAATTTAAAAGAGATTTAATATAGAGAGCATTATAACCAAGAAATCACGTAATTTTTCCAATTTATTATTATTATTATTATTTCTCCAAAATATTTTCTCAGTCATAGAATTATGGAATCATGAAATGTTTTGGGTTGGAAGAGACCTCAATGATCATGCAATTCTAACCCCCCTACCATGGGCAGGGACACCTTCCACTACACCAGGTTGCTCCAAACCCTGATCAGCTTGGTCTTGAAAACTTCCAGGGATGGGACAGACGCAGCTTCTCTGGGCAACCTGTGCCAGCGCTTCAGCATCCTCACAGCCAAGAATTTCTGCCCAATATCCCATCTCACCCTGTTCTCCGTCAGTGGGAAGCCATTTCCCATTGCTGTGTTCCTCCAGGCCCCTGACCAAAATCCCTCTCCAGCTCTCTTTGAGCCCCTTTAGCACAGGGCTAAAGCCACTGGCAGGGGCTCTAAGTTCTCACCTTTTCTTCCTCAGGCTGAACAACCTCACTTGCCCAAAGTCCCAGCACAAGGGACACAAGGAAGTGACATCTAGGGACAAGGGCTGGGTTGATATCCAGGACTCTGGACTGTATTTGTGTACAGACAGAGTTTGTTAAGCCCTGGAGAATTAGGCGTTCTGGGAAGATTAAGTATGACTCCTAATCCTACCAGATCCCAGCAGCAAACTTAGCATGGTCAAGTGCTTGGAGGCAGCAAGTGCTGCCTGCTGTCTTATTTTAGGAAACAGCTTTAAACACTGCTTTTAAGGGATCCCTGTGAATGTTTGCTGTCATGGAAGCATAGAGAGGTTGGGATGAGCATCTGTTTTCTGGGCAGTGTGAATCTGCAGTGTGCTGCAGTACACGGAGCCTGCCAGTGCTGAGCTGAGCCAGGCCACTGCAGTGTGTGCAAGGCACACCTTCTGCTGATACCACCCCTGCACAAGTACCACTTTGGTGCTGCATTTATCTCCCTTGGAACTGACTGCAATTTAATTAATGATTTGAGAATCAGTTAGGCAGGACCCAAATGAGCTTGAGCATTTTGAAGAGTGGGATGAGTGAGAAATCAAGTCAAGATCCAATGCATTGCCCAGGGAAATATTTCTGCTTAATTTCCCAGCATTTTAAACATAGTCTAATCTGTTTGTTTATTTATTTATTAATTTATTTATTTTTAAATATACTCTTATTATAGTCCTTCAGTGTGCCTGGAACTGTTTCAAAATCATGTAGATGTGGCACTTTGAAACATGGTTTAGTGGTGGCCTTGACAGTGCTGGGGTAATGATTGGACTTGATGGTCTTAGAGGGCTTTTATGACCTAAACAAATCTATGATTCTTCAATTCCAATACATGACTGAGCTCAGCTGCATTATAATATGGAAAATATACCAAAAAGTTTAAAATTAATCTGTTTGAGCTAGAGTATGTCTGAATAGATAACCTGTGATGCCTGCTGTGTTGATGTTGCCTACAGAGTGATTTTGGATGCAGTGGACTGCTTTATCCATGCTATGTTCAAAAAGCAGTCTGTAATCTGTCTGCTGCTGCCCAAACCCTATCTTCATTTTCAAAATCCCTTGCTCATCATTTATCAGTGCGTCTTTACAATGAAGGATACACCCAGCTTAACAGAAAAAACAAATTCTGTCCCCATGCCAAGAGAACGGACATCACTGCTTTTTCACACCAGTCTCATCCCATCCTCCCTCATACATCCATGGTGCTTTGGTAATCTCAGATGAGGAAGGTGGAATGGGAAAAGTGTAAGCATAAGCTTGACAATATCTATTTTTACCACGGTCCTCAAGCAGAAGTCACCATCTTGCTGACTGAAAATTGGGGCTGGATGCTTGGCTTAGGCAAGACATCTCACCTTTGGATCACACAGCTTGGGTTATGAGTCCGTTCTAGCAAATTAAGGTCTCAGATAATTTTGAGGACTGTTGTGGGTTTTCAGGTTTCTCAGTTAATTTCTTCCCTTTGTTATCAGGGAGACGCTGGAAAGGTAGGAGTGGCTTTTTGGGTGAACAGTTAGCCATCAAGGCACAAAAGGAAGTCTCCTGGCATTCCAGTAGAGTTTTTGTGGGGATGGGGAGTTTTTGGCTGAGGACATGGGCTTTTCTGTTCAGCATTTTTTGGGAGTTGTGGCGTGATGCCACCCACCACAAATTGTGATCTGGGACCTGAGACTTGCTGCGGGTGGGTCCGACCTTCCTGTCCTCCTTCCATAAAGGCATTAAGGGACTTGGTGTCCTCGGCTCCAGGGTTTTGCTACGCAGCAGTTCGGCACTGCGGTCGAATCTGCCTGCTTCCCCTGCTTCTGCCAGCTGCTCCTTGTAGTGCTGAGGCCGAACGATGCCCCTGAGTTTGCAAAAGGAGCAATTTCCTTCCTTCTTTCCTTCCTTCCCTCCCGGCGCCGGCTGAGGGGATCATGGCTCCCTCTCTCGGCCTCTCAAGAGCGGGCAGCGAACTGTTACTCCTTTTTCTATTTTTTTCTTTTTTTTCCTTGAAAGCCATGTAATTTTCAAATTACAATAATTTGGAGTGAGGGGTGTTTTCTTCCCGTTCCAGGAAGGTTCCTACCTTCCTTGGCGGACATTTGTCTTTTAAATCAAGACAGGGACATATTTTGTTTTCAACTACGGTTGTCACTCAGAGCACCCCAGTAGGGATAATCATGCCAGCTTTATTCAGGGCAGCCTGGAAAGAACATGCTGTACAGGAAAGGTCCCTGTGGTCTTTGCCACGCTGTTTTCTCCTTGATATTTCTTACAAGCCTTGGGGTTATATCTAAGTGCCAGGTGGACCTTGCTGTCTGCAGAAACCTCTGTCACTGTGCTTGTGGTCTTGCTGGTGTTACTGGCTTTTGTTAGCATAACTGAAATGAGTTACTGGAGAATTCGTTAAACCTTTGAAACTGTAATTTGGGAAGACTTCATCCCATGATTCATTCATTCTCATCATGGTGCTATAAATGAATACTCCAATTTAACAATTAAGGAAATTTATTAAATTATCAGAGTATAAACTCGGAAAAAGCCACAAGTGAATTGAATCTGAGCCAGGTGATCAGAGTCGGGGAGACTTAGGATTTGGCCTCTATTGCACCAAAGTCCCTGTGGGTCTCTAAAGTGTCATTTCAAAGGGATCCGTTTTATAGAGTGTTTTGGGCTCTGGAAAGGGGCTCTTCTTTAGCATATTTTAGCATATTATCCTAGTTTTTCTTTCTTGCTGCCGTTTCCCGGAACTGGTGGATAATTCCTGGAATCCTGTCAGGTGAAAACTTCCTGGCATAAACTTCTGATGATGCCTATCAAATGCCTCCTGCTGGGGTCTTGTCAGATGAAAAAATCCCCTGAAACATACATCCCAGGAGACAGTGTCCTCTTGGTGTTTGAATCTCCATGGTTTATTTGCCGGACACTGGCTTGGTACACAAGATGCTGTGGTTTCAATTTCCTTTAGCACAAATTATTGTATAACATATTTCACAATGGCACAAACACTGACGGAGGTTATTTGAGTGTGTTGCAGTTCTCGGGAATTGCAAGGCACTGTAGAGGGGACAGTTTCAGTTCATGTGAACCAATTCCTGCCAGGAATGTTTCCTTTCTTTTCACAGAAGAATGGTATTATTTGCAACTCAGGACTTGTGCCACGGCCCATGACATCAAATACAATTTCTGATTTCCAGAAGTTTTGACTGTTCCTTTGCTTCCTTCTGTTGGCTGGAAGAGAGATTGTCAGGGAAAAAGCAAAGCATGGCCAAATGGCCCAAAGCCCCCATGCTATCCTTTTCTGAGGGACTTCTCTGTTCCATGTGTTGGCCCTCTCTTTTCTGTTCTGGAGTGTCCTTAAGAGGGGCGTCATAGTTTGACATGGGAGGAATTTGGGGACAGTTTGTTGAATCACTGAGAAGCTGGACACACCTCTGTGAAAAACATATGTTAAAGACCAAAGAAACCCAGGAACTTTCTCCTTCTTTCCTGGCCGGCAAGAAGGGGGCACGCCCCAGGCCCACTGGGCCCTGTCCCGGCCCAGGCCAGCCCTGCCGCGGGGCTGGGCCCCCTTTCCCCGTGCCGCCTGCTGGCTCCCCCTCTTCCCACATCGGCTTCCAAGTAGGGAGAGGGGGGTGCTCTGGGCCGGATGGAGCTGGCCTTGCTAACATCTGGCTGCTGGCTACGCACCCACCTCAGCCCGGGGCCCAGCCGAGCCCGTCGGGCCCTGGGAGCAGCCCCGGGTCGGTGCTGGGATTTTATCCCATGGGAGTTGTCTGCAACCATCGGGCAGGGGGAAGGAGAATCCCCCTGTTATAAATGAGAAGCTTTACTAGGCCAATATTCAAGCAGCAATCCATTTATTAATTAATATGGCAAAGTATGAGCAATACAGTGCTGGGTACAGTGGGGAAAGTTTCCCCTCCAACTGCACACCGATAGTTGGGGCTTACAGGTATATATAGGGGTACTCATAAGCTTTCTCAGCAGTTTCTATTCCCAATTTTTACTCATCAGCAGTTTCTATTCCCAATTTTTACATCACAATTCTATACACTATTGTGATTTAGTTTTTCTTAGGATGCATCACAGAAAGGAGTATCCCACGTGGTGACGGTCCAATTTCCGAAAGAAGGAAGAAGTATCCCATCTGGTGAGGTCCAGCTCCCCAGATGTGGGTCCACCTTTTGATTGCAAGGACTATAAATCTCATAACAGTGATGTCCAGCTTCCCTTGGTCGAAACTATTAATCCTTGAGTTGATGTTCATCTTCCTTTCTCGAGCTGCTTTTCACTGTTATAGTCACAGATGGGAGGGATGAGGAGATGCCTTGGTCTTGGGGCTGAAATCCTCTTCTAAGTTATGGAGAAAAAGACTCTTTTTCCCTATAATGCCTATGGGGAGATGAAGGGTTCAAATTGATATTGAGCAAAGGCCTCCATGCTAAAGCAGATGTGAGAGCAGTTGTGATCCCATGAGAAGTTTGAACAGAGAAAGAGATAAGAGTAGTCTGATGTTGCCAGGAAAAGAAGATCTCTGTTCTCAGGGATGAAGATTATTTTAGAGATAGATAATGAGAACTTTTGCCTTTGAATAACTAATCTTTAAAACAATACCCCATAAGTCAACATGGCCCATTCACAAGCTGTGGGAAGGCTTTGTGGCAATGGGAAGGGCTTCTGCAGAAAGACTATTTTAGAGGTGGTAAACTGACTGGAAATTTTAGGTTTTGTTTCTTTACATTGTCAGTGGGAAGGAAAAGGTGGGGGGAGGAGAAGTGTTCTGAAGGGTTTGTTTTGATTCTTACTACCTTTTTCTTTTAGTTACTTTTAATAAAATTTTGTTTACACCCTTTTGAAGTTTGGAGCCTGCTTTGCCTTTCTCCTAATCCTGTCTCACAGCAGGAAATGAGTGCACTGGTGATTGACCAGCACCAAACCTGCCACACTCTTTCGTGAATTGGCCAGGAAAATCTCAAAATTGGGAAAATCTGAAATTGGTGAACTAAAACCACTACAAGGGGGGCAATGGCTGAGATCCACTGGAGGACTATGTCCCACCGTTTGCACTGCTAATCCACTGGATAAAGGAAGCCTTACAAGAGGAAGGGAGGACTTGAGCAATTTGGAGCTTCCATCCTTACCCCGCTTTGGGAGTGAGGGTGGTGAAGTCCCATCCAAACTCAATTTAAATCCACTTGGCTGGTCAGGTTCTCCAATATTTGCTGCAAATGCAGCTCTGACCTGACACTGTGGCACCAGGAGAAAACCCCAGGGCTCCAAGATCTCACTGTTTCCTACTGCACCTCTCAAACTCTCACCATTGCTGGGAGCTGAAACCCATCCTGCTCAGCAGCTACTGGTGGTACTCAGAAACTTGCCCTTCCTTTGGTCTCCCATCCAGACACCCTTGGGTGGGTGACCTGCTTCTTCTCAGTTTGGCACAATTTATCCTTCTTCAGATCTGGTTGGGTTTCCTGGATATCTTTGTTGGGCTTCTTACAGAGAAACTGGCTGCATGTTCCATCCTGCAAGAGATGATTTTGGGAGGTGTCCGTGGACAGCTACAGACATGAGGATTTGTTTAGTACAAAGTTGAAAGGTTTATCCTACTTAAGAGCAGATTACTGACTATGACATCCATGGAAACAGAGTTTGGGACCAGAGAAGGATAGAAAAGCAGTAGCAACTCAGTTTGGGAGACTTTAAATGAAGAAGCCAGGAGCTTCCTGATCAGGTCTCCTATTCGGGATGTTAATGTGGATATGGCAGCTGGGGACATGGATTAGTGGTGGTCTTGGCAGTGCTGGGGGAGCATTTGGACTCCATGATCTTAGAGGGCTTTTCCATCCTAAACAATTTTATTTGTTAGGAAGGCCAAGATCATCCCACACCTGGGATCCAGAGGGCTTCATAACACTTTTGAGTATGAATCATTAGTGCTGTCAGCAGCCAAGGCATCCTGACCATGCCAAAGGGAATCTCAGGGAAGTCAACAAACCCATGGCTCAGCTTGGAGAGCACAACCCTGAGCTGCTAACAGCTGCTTCCAGACCACAGGTCAGACACATTAACTTGGCATTCCTCAGACACCTCTGAGATGAGAAACTGCTCTTATTTCACCAGAAAAACCCTGGGTTTTCTCATGCTCGTGCACACACCAGCTTGTTTGGACTCTTAAGTACTTTGACAATTATTAAATGTTCAGTTCACTCATAAAGACTGGAATTGTGAATGCCATCCAGAGGGTGTGGAAAAGACAACTCATTTGAGGCAGGATGGAGGATAGTCCCACTCCTTGGGCACCTCAAACCCAGTTCCCTTAGGCAGTTTGGCTGGACAGCAGGAGGGGGAGACTGTGCAGAGTCACATTATTAACCTTCCTGGAAGTTTGGGAATGGAGACTGACCTCTGCCAGGTGGAGGGGGAAGGTGTGGTATTCACATGCCCTCCTGAAGAGAGAGAAGCTGTGAGACAAGCAGAGAAGAAGGAAAGCACAATTCTTATCTCCCTTGCTGTGCCTGTGTTGTGCTAAAGTAGAATGCAATATGGAGATTGTTTACCCAAAGTGAGGATGTTTTGTTCACTTGGCCTTTTAGGGCCAAGAAGTGTGTGTGTGTGTGTGTGTGTGTGTGTGTGTGTGTGTGTGTGTGTGTCAGACTGTCACGGGACAGTCACGAGAGAATTGGAGATGAGATGAGTGCAGTTCTGGGCAGTTGTGAGCAAGAGTGAGTGCAGGGCAGATTCAGTTTAGATGAAATGTACATAGTATAGTATAATAAAGTAAATCATTAGCCTTCTGATGATGGAGTCAGATGCATCATTCCCTCTCCCCTTCGTCAGAGTTGCCTTTGATTTACTATAGGAAGGAGTGAGACAGTGGGAACAATCCAGAAGGGAAGATGGAGTTCCTCTATTGAAGAGTTTCCAGAGGAAAAGGATAGTGTAGAGTCTAGACCTATGGTATCTAGAGACTTTGCCTAAGTCTCTCCTCTGCTACAGATTTCCTTCTCAGTCTTGTACAAGCTCTTTGGTTTCTCAGTGAGTTTTGGCCAAATCATCCCAATGTGAGAAGGCTCTGTGACAAAACGAGGACCTTCTTTCCTCAGGGCTACTGCAGGGGACAGCACTTGCAGAAACATCACCCAGATCCACCAACACTTGAGGGACTCAGCTGCTACCCTCCAGCTGCCCATGGCTTAGAGCAGGGCGTCAAAAATCACAGATTCAAAGACTGGGTGACTTTGGAAGAGAACTCTAGAAGTCAACATGCCCAACCCACTGCTCAAGCAGGGCTGCCCAGAGCCAGTTGCCCACATCTTACCGCAGAATCACAAAATGGTTTGGGTTGGAAGGGGCCTTAAAACTGATCCTTGTTGGAACAAGGACACCTTCCACTAGACCAGATTGCTCCAAGCCCCATCCACCCTGGCCATGAACACCTCCAAGAATGGGGAAGCCATAGCCTCTCTGGGCAACCTGTGCCAGGGCCTCACTAATTTTATAATAAAAAATTTCTTCCTCATAGCTAGTTTTAATTATCCCTCTCTTAGTTTAAAACCATTCTCCCTTGTCTTATCACTCCAAGCACTAACCTTTGTTCTTTCCTTCCTGTTCTCCCTCCTCTTTCATTGGGATGAGCACCGAGACAGCAGCTGGATGTTTCTTAGGGAGTGTTTTTACAGATGTGTGGTGTCTTAGCTCTCCCATTGAGGCAATTTGACCGCTCAGTGGCTGCCCTCTTGTGTCTCCCTGCACGCACAGAGACAGAAATTTAGCAGTTTCTAACACGCCTGAACATCTTGCTTCCCTGCTTATAAATCACTTGGAGATGAAGCGTTGTTTGGAAGCTGAGGATGAATGCAGAAACATTGATGCAGGCTGAGATTACTCAAAAAAGAGCAAATGGTGGGCACTTAGCGATTCAGCCATCTGCCTCTCTTCCTGGGCAGTAGTGGGACTTGGTTTGTCCATTCCCCTCATTAGGAGCAGCTTGAATGGGCACATGTACAGTCAACAGTGCTTTCAGACAGGTGGAAAATGAGTCACGATGGAAGAAAGTAAAATATACTCTCATTATTAACCTGCAGTTCTGGCAGCTTCTAGGAAAACACACGCACCATTAACTGCACCCTGAGTGCAGATGGAATCAGGGTACTTGGAGTGGTGACACTTAAATGCATAGGGCTCTGGTTGCTCTTGAGCACAAATGCCTTTGAGTTGTCTGGATAGGCATGGTGACTCTGTGGTAACAGAATCACAGAATTGCTCAGGTTGGAAAAGCCCTCTGAGACCATTGAGTCCAACTGTTCCCAGCACTATTGCAAATGCCCCTTAATCATGTCCCCAAGTGCCACATCTACATATTTTTGAAGAGTTTCAGGGACTGTGGTCCCACCACTTCCCTAGTCATCTTGTTTCAATGTCTGACCACCCTTTCAGTGATGAAATGCTGTGATGACTAACCTTGGAAAGTTCGTCCTTCCCTGCTGCTGTGAGTGTTCAGCATCCACAGAAATGGTGCAGAGATTTCAGCAGTCAGTTTTGCCTGCTTCTGCCTGGGCTATGCACATGCTGGTTGGTGTTGGCATGGCAAGGTCTTCTTGGTGCCAGAGCTGGAGAGTGAGTTTGTCACACCAGCTCCTCTCCCCTGGGCAGTCCATAACAAGTGCAATGGAGATAAAATCCCAGTTGTCCCTTATCTCCCTTTAACCATCCCCTCTTGTTCTGTGGTATCCATTCTCCCATGTGGTACATCCCAGGCTTGAATATCATTTTTAGATTGGCTGAGGATTTTAACAAGCTGCTTAGTCAGCCCTCAAGGGCTGGCCATGAGCTGCACTGTGTCTGCAATCCATGCTGCCCATCCCTAAAATGCTGGGTATGGGAATTCTCTGTTTCCTCCTGCCAAAGCTGCAGCAGCCTTGGGCAGACATCCACTGCTCTTTGATGGACCTGGGCACCCAACACAGGCACAAACAAACATCTGGCATCCTTCAGGCTTTCCCCAGTGGCAAGGAAACTATCAGCTTCTCTGTTAGATGTCTAGGAATTAAGATTTCAATTTACCATGTGTGAAAACATCCAGGAATCACCTGGCACATGCTTCAGGATGGGATAAACCTTTGATCCACACCAAGCTGTTGGGTGGGATATGTGCTTGTGCTGTGTAGTAGGTCTACCAGAGCGATTATGTACTCCCTCTGTTGTTCTGCTTGTGGGATCAAGAGGTACTGTGTGGAAGAAATCACCCTTTTCTTGCTTTCCCTCCCACATTAGAAAATTTATAGGAGAACATTTTAAACAAAATTGGTTCCCAATAGCACCTAGACCAGTTCAAGGCAATATAATGAACTGTGCCATTAGAAAAGTCATTTTAGGCCAATGGGTAGGAGGAGATGGAAATATGGGCAATGAAATACATTTCAGTGAAAAATGGGGGAGTTGTTCCAGTTAACCTTTTCCAATAGAAAGGCATGGTGGGTGCATGACGCTCCCCTCCAGGAATACCTTATCTGTTCTTCATAGCCAGTGTCCCTCCCTGCTGAGGTTACAGCACTAACCCTGACCACTTTTTGGCTTCATCTCTGTGTCCAGTTGGTGAAGACAGCAGAGCTGGACCCCCGGCAGAACTACCTGGTGGCGTTTCATCCCCATGGAGTGCTGGCAGCTGGAGCCTTCATCAATTTCTGCACAGAGGCATCTGGCTTTTCCACACTCTTCCCAGGCATCACCCCCCACCTGATGTTGCTTTCCCTGTGGTTTCGCTTCCCGTTCTTCAGGGACTATGTGATGAGTGGAGGTAAGGAGCATGGGCCAATGGCAGCAGTAATAAGTGTGGTGCTTTTTTGAGGAACACAGAGTGAAAATGCATGGGGAGGAGGAGTCAAGGGTCTGTTTTCCCTCACCTGGGGCCAATTGGATCCCATTCATGGACATAGCTATTTGAGATGGCAACCCAAAACCTCTGAAGTTAAAAATTGCCCTCCTTGCTGTTATCGCTGTTGTTCAACTCCATAAATGATCTCTGTGCTCAAGGCATCACTGTGCTGGTGCTGTGGAACAGCAAAATGTGGAGCAAATTGTGAACAGAAATGCTGAGAGCTGCAGGCCAGGATGTTCCTGTATTTCTTTCCATAAAAATTACATTCGGGCTTGAAACTGTGAGGAAAAAGATGCAAGATGCTCTTTCTGAAGGATCTGCTGCTTCCAGGGAAGCAGCATCCAGGGACAGAGGATAAAAATAGTAGCTCACGCTGCTGCAATGGAATGTGGCAAGGAGAAGATGTAGTGAAAAAGAAAAGGAAAAGGGACAGGTAAAAATTCAACTGAGAGAGTTTTGAGAGATTTTTGGACACCAGCAGGATGACCTCCATCTCTCAGCAGTGGGCTTGGCAATGGTCACTTTTCCAGCTGAATGTGGGCAGAATTCAGTAGGCTAAACATAGGCATCCAGTTCCATCTGATGCACCCCAGGGCATCCATTACCCTGTTTTCCTCATAAACTGGCTCCTGCTGCCAGAGTATTTACATGGAGAGTGCAAAATCCAAACAGTGAGATATATGAGACACTTATGACCCAGGTGAAGGAAGGTTTAATCACTGTAATGTCAGAGTTGGGTGCATAACTAATTTTTAGGTCAATTGAATCCATGTCACAATGAGGTTTTAATGTGCAAATTATTTCAGCCCCTGAAACAAGGATTTTTTTTTAATTAAAAAATATTGTAAAACAATGTTGCTTTGTAATTTCTTAATTAAAGATTTCTATCTTATTCAAGTAAACAATACCAGAGGACCAAATCCTTCATCAAATTCCACTTTGAATTAGCACCATCCACTGAAACACGTGTGTGTTTTGACCTAAAGCAAATGTTTCTCTGACATCAGAATTATTTAGAATTTGACACAGTCTCAATTGACAACAAATTGAAACTGATTTTTTCTAGGACTTAAGTGCAGCTAGTTTTGTGTTTATTTTTTTTCCTAATTTTTCTCTCACTTCTCACTTCTGAGCCAGACAGCAGATAGATAATTGTGTACTCACCCAGCAGAACTGTGTGCAAATCTAGCACCTTTTAAGGGAGTTAACCTGAGATTTTCAGGTCAAAATTTATAAATAAAACTTTTAGCACTTCTTCAGAGACGGATTATGGGGGGGAAAAGGTGCAGAGCAAACCAGAAACAGGTGTACTTTAGTTTTAATTTCTCCCTGCTCTCCAGGCCTCATCCCCTCTGACAAGGAGAGTGCATCCTACGTGCTGCAGAAGCCAGGGGGTGGGAACTTGCTGGCCATCATTGTTGGTGGGGCCCAGGAGGCTCTGGATGCCCGTCCAGGATCCTTCACCTTGCTGCTGAAGAACAGGAAGGGATTTGTGCGCCTGGCCATCCAGAATGGGTGAGGAAGAGGATGGAGTCAAGGGATAATGAGGGAGGGGTGCTCGGCCCTGTGGCTGGTCAATGGGGTGTTTCTGTTTTGGAGAAGAATGAAGGGTTTTGGAATGGGCTTTGCTAATCATGACACCCTATTGGTTTTGATCCCCTGCAGCACCCCCCTGATCCCTGCCTTTTCCTTTGGGGAGAATGATGTCTTTGATCAGGTGAAGAATCCCCAGGGCTCCTGGCTGCGGAGGATTCAGCATTTTCTCCAGCAGATCATGGGCATCTCCCTTCCCCTCTTCCATGCACGAGGCATCTTCCAGTACAGCTTCGGGGTGATACCCTACCGGCGGCCCATCTGCACCGTGGGTGAGTCCATCCACAGAACTCTGACGTGATGTCAGACACACTCAGCTGGCCAAACTGGGGAAACAGGGACAGTCCCTGGGCTGTGTCATCCTCCTGCCAGGCTGGAGCCTCTGCCAGAGAGCACAAGCAGGGGTAGGCTAGAAATGTGCTGCAAAGCAGTGTTCCAAACTGTTCATGTGTCTCACTGTTTTGGCAATCTGGTTTGATGTCATGACAGATCCCAGCCCATCTGGGCTGTGCTGTGAAAAGCCCCAGATCAAATGTGGCCAAGCTCATCGCTCCTGTGAGATGCAGACAGCCCCAACACCACAACGTGGTGACAAAGAACACTGCAGTAGGGTTGCATGAAACGTCTGCCAAGGCAGTTTTACAAACACAAGTAGGACCGGCAGGTTAAGGGAGAGGATTCTGCTCCTCTTCCCCACTCAGGTGAGATCCCCTCATGCAGTGCTGCCCCCAGCTCTAGGGCAAGAACATCAGAAGTACGTGGAGGTGCTGGAAACCACAGAGAAGCTCCAAAGGCTTGGAGCATCTGGGAGACAGGCTGGGAGAGCTGGGGATGTTCAGCCTGGAGAAGAGAAGGCTCTGGGGAGACCTTAGAGCCTCTGCCAGTGCCTAAAGGCCTCCAAGAAAGGGGGAACTTGAAGGGCAAATTTGAAGGGGGATTTTGGAAAAGGGCATGGAGTAACTGGATGGCAGGGTTAAATGGATATTGGGAAGAAATTCTTGGCTGTGAGGATGTGGCACAGGTTGCCCAGAGAAGCTGTGGCTGGCCCCTCTTCTCTGGAAGTGTTCAAGGGCAGCTGGGACAGGGCTTAGAGCAGCCTGGTCTAGTGGAGAGTGTCCCTATTCAAGGGAGGGGGGTGGAATGAGAGGATATTTATGTCACTCCCAAGCCAAACCATTCTGTGATTCTCCAAACACCCAAGAACTCAGATGCAGCTTTGCTCACATCTGCAAATCCAAACCTATTTGCATGTGAGGAAGATGAACCATTTTGGCCAGAGACCATGTCCGTGGGAGACCAGATTTCAAGAAAATCTTTGGTTTTGAATAAGTTTTCCAACATCTCCATGCTTGGTCCACCAGTGTGGCTGATGCTCTGTGAATTAATTTAGTTTAAAATGCTGTTTGGAATGGTTAGAGCTTACACCACTGATTAAGTTTGACAATGAGCAATTACTTCTAATTGTATTAGAACCTGTTTGGATTGTCTCAATGGTTTTATGAGCTGTGTAGTATCACATGGGTTCTTCACTAATTGGATGAAGAATAGCCTTATAACATGTTGAAACCCTCCGTCACTTGACAAAAACAATTTGAGTAAGAGACCAGAGCAAAGGAAGTATCTCATGGATTTTCACTGTCCCCTGCTCCTCGTAGCTCTGGGAGATGGAAAGACTCTTCTAAAGACAGGAATCAAAATAACTGATTTGCTGTTGAATAAAATGTGATTTTTAAAAGATAAGTAAGTACTTGGTTCCTAATAAAAATCAGATATTTCACAGAATCTTTAATCTGAGCAAAGTGGAAGCACCTTCAATGCAAGTGTATTTAAATAGTGTGGGGCTCCCCTGTTCCTCACTTTCCCCATTTGCAATGCAGATTCCCAGGGCCATGTGGAAACAACTTGGAAAACCCAATCCAAATATTATCCTGTCTTTACATTGTGTTTATCTGCAGCACATCTGAGATGTGAGAAGCAGCTCTTGGGACAGCATTGGGATACAGCACTTCTTACTTCTAAAGGCTGCACAGAGGGTCTTTGACATTAGCCAGCTTTGCAGATGGGTAAACTGAGGCCAGGACCAGTGTGATCCTGGAGACCAAGAGCTTGGTCAGGATCTGAGTCACCATCCCTCCTTGGCTGTGCTATCTCCCAGGCTCCAGGAAATACCTGGTCACACTGACCTGTCCATCCTGGATAGGCTGACCTCAGCTCCGTGCTAGGGTGAGCAAAGTGTTCAGAGATGCCTGACACTGGCTCTTCCTAACACCTGTACTTCTTTTCCAGTTGGGAAGCCAATTCCAGTGCAGAAGAAGCACAAACCCTCTGATGAAGAAGTTGATCAACTCCATGAAAAATACCTAAAAGAGTTGTCCGAGCTCTTTGAGAAGCACAAAGCTAAATACAATGTCCCAGAAGACAGCCACCTGGAATTTATATAATGTGCCTTAAGCAAGGTGAAACCATGGAGACCAAGCTCCAAGTTTCCTCCTTCTCTGGAACTACTTCACAACCTCATCATAGTCACAGTTAACACACAGTCTATATAGTGTAGGGAAAAGAGCTTAATTTTCCCAGTTATTGTATGGTTGTAGAGCCAGGTTTTTTCATTTTTTCTCCATGTAGAAGACATAAAAGATATAAAACAGAAGAAAAAAAATCTCATCTGTGGACAACTTAAACTCCTCAGCACAAAAATAACACTTCAGTCTGGCAGGGATGCCAGTTTATACAGATATTTCCAGGCAGTTCTTAATTGAAATTATTGAAATTATTTCCTTTTCAATATTTTCATTTTGAAATGGGACAATGAGCCATAATTTGTGATGAAGGCATATGGTTTCTAAAATATAATCCATCTAGATCAATAAATGAACACAGTTTTTTTTGTGCTCTTCATGTTTTTAATTGCTTTGGGCTCTTTTCTCACCACCTGAAGCAGAGTTTATGAGAAAGGTCCAGCATGATGCCAAGCACCCTCAGCAGCATGATGCCAAAGCCCTCTCACACAAAAGAAATTAAATAAATTCCATTGGAAATGTGTATTGGAACTATAAAATATTTCTAATTAATATAAAGAAACCAGGAGCCACTCTGGCAGTCACACTACCATCAGAGCTGGGATTGAGCCTTGGCGGCTCCACACTCCACACTCAGTCAGACTGGGCTTACCGACTGGCTCAGTCCCTGGTTTCCCACAGCACAGTCTCAGACATCTGGATCCTTCAAACAATTTAATCATACAAGAACAAAATAACAGCTTGGGGTGAGAGCCTCCAGAAGGAATCTCCAACAAAGGAAACTCTTGGCTTATGTGCCCTTATTATCTGAGTGCTTGGGAAAGTCTGAGCTCTTCTTGCTGAGTCCTTGGCTCCTGCTGTGTCTTGGAGCGTCCACGTGCCTGTCTGTGCCACAGGTCCCTGTGCCCTTTTGTTTTGCAGAGGGTCAGCAGTGGCCTCTTGCCTCCAGCTCTTGCCACCAGAGCTCCATCTACACCTGGCACTGCAGCTGCCCCTCAGCTGCTTGCTACCTGCTCTGAATCCATTCTTTAATAATTAGCTTAGAAATCTAAATTAGAAATAAATTTGTAATGTCTAGGGACTCGTCCAAAGGGTTCACCATACCTGGGCTCTAGGAGTTCTGCTTCCAGTTTGGTTTGTTTAGTCCCAGACATCTCTGCATGGGAACATGACCAGTCACCAGCTGTGGGAGCAGGGTCACTGTGCATTTTGTTTTACAAATGAGACCATCTTCTTAGGAAAGAGGAGCATGACTAGGACATGGGGGAAAGGAAATGGGATTTGGGCTGGAAATATCCATTGGGGTTTGGGGGAGCCACATTTGGCAGGTGATCAAGGCTCTAAATAGCAGCTTCCTTTTGATATCCAGAACTTCATTGAACTTTGCACTTAATGGGATTTTGCAGAGTGGAAGTTTCAGGTGGCAGGAAGCCATCTGCTCAGTTCACCCTTACAGAGCGCTGATACTTTAATCTTCCTCTTTCTCCCTCCCTTCATTTCTTTCTTTTCCTCACATCCTACTCCCCACTTGAGAGCAGCCACCAAAAATCCTGCAGATCACACACACTTCATTTTAGTTCTTGAAACTGCAAGAAGTGCATTTAACAAGAAAAACTTGTTAAAAAATTGAAAACTGTGTATCAACTGACAATACCAGGTCACCATTGGGGTTTATTTCCTTTTTCTGCCTCCTGTCCTGACCAAGGCTGCAAGGATTCCACTGGATTCTTAATCTGAATAACCCCCTGCAAATCCCTTCCATTCCTAGAAAACAAGCAGCATCAAGGAAGAATTTAATGGAACCCTGCTCAACATTCTAAACACTCCTGTAATCCCACACTTAATCTAGTCCAATAAAACAGGTCACATGCTATGAATTCTATTTTTCTTTTTCGTTTGTTCTTAGTTAAGGACAGAGGTGCCCAAGCAGGAGGAAGATTTTCTGCACCAGAAACAAAAAGAAATGTGTCTCTCACCCTTTTCTCTTGGAGTTCATCACCATCCAAGCTTTACCCTAGCTCCAGGTTTTTTTCTCTATCCTTTCTTCTGCCTTTCCTTTTACGTGGCCATCCACACAGAGATCTCAGGAATGTTGCCATGACCTTATGGAAACATCCCAGAGGAGATCAGTGCCA
The DNA here is from genome assembly GCF_028018845.1 of Melospiza georgiana. Classification (NCBI taxonomy): domain Eukaryota; kingdom Metazoa; phylum Chordata; class Aves; order Passeriformes; family Passerellidae; genus Melospiza; species Melospiza georgiana. The sequence goes on from NC_080431.1 coordinate 14,821,109, forward strand.
GAGGGAAGCGATGGAGACGTCTCCAGAGTCACAGCATGATGTGCTGTGGGGATGGGGGAGGTCTCCAGAGGTGAGGATGAGGAGCTGAGATCTCAATGCAAGGGGAAGAAGAGTGAAGGTGTTGCTGTTGAGGTGGCAATCAGCAGTGAGGGGAGGGCGAGGATTTGTGGAGATGTGGTGATATTTTGGGGTTGTAGGAAATGGAGAGGGGAGGATGCAAGGTCACAGATAAGGATGGCAGAAATTGGTACTGGCAAGAGGGGTTTGGTCAGTAGGAGAGACTTCTACCCCACTGAGTGTTCCCAGTTGGCCACAGAGGCCTCAGTCTTACCCTTTTGGGGCTGTTGAAGTGATGGCCCTTGTGCCAGAGACACACCTACCTGAGAGGTGGGCTGGCCCATCACCTTCCTGGCTTGTGATCCCATTCTGAAAGAGAGAAATGGAAGAAAATGGCTGGTCAGGAAAATATCTCAGGGAGGCATGGGAAGGAGGATGCTGGAGCTGTCTGAAAGTTGTTGGGGTGGTCAGAGAGATCCAAAGGTGGAGAAAGACCACAGTGCTGGAGAGGAGGAGTTAGAGGAGAGTGTTGGCTGTACATAATAGGCTTCCTTCAAGGCCAGTTTTATCTCACAGACAGGAAAATACCCTTGATGCCCCAGGGACCTATATAACCCAGGAGGGAGAGGTCAGTGCCTGGGCTTGTGTTAAATATAACAATAAGAACAATAATTCATAGGCATCCTTGCAGCCAGGACTATTCAGGGAGCTCAGCACAATGAGAGGACCATCTCAAGAAGCCAGAGCTGTCTCTGAGCAAAACACTGTAAGCCAAGAAGCTTTTCTGCTATTTCAGCACAAAAAGGGGTGAATATTTCACACAGAGCTGTCTGGAGGATTAAAACTCCTCTGATGCTACACAAGGCAGGAGAAGCCTAAAGGAAGGAAAAATGCTCAGATCAACCAAACCAAACAATGTTTAGATTTGACTCTTCAGTTTGAAACTGGCTTAATTGGAGTTGCCTCCAAGGCAACTGAGAGGTCTCTCAACTGAGAGACCTTCAAGCTGTCACAAATAAGGACCACTTAAAGCTAAAACAATGCTGTATGTTTCCTTCCAGCATGTCCACTCCCTAGTTACTCAGCTGGTTTTGATCTGAGAAACAAGCTCAAGGAGAAGAGATATATCCAATTGCCTTTCTTGCAGAAATGTCAAATGTTACCCTTTTTGGGACTTCTGTGGAAATTCTGAATTGGAAAATACAGTAAGAAATAAAAGTGTGGTGATTCGGTATTCCCCTCCTGCCTGCCTCTTCCTCCCACCTCTTCCCTCCTGATCTCTCCTGTATTTCTGTTGTGAGAGGCTCTAATCTGGATTTGCCTTACTTAGCAGGTTCAGATCATGAGGCTCAGAAGAAAACCTCTGATGACTGATGAATACAAAATATGGACTAATTCTCCAAGAGCAGGAAAGCCAAGCAAAAAATGCTTTTTTGCCCTTTTGCAGCTCTAGTGCTGCAAAATTGTTTTACTGCCCTGAGAATGGGATTAAAAAATTGCCTGCTGTTGCAAACAAAATTAAAAGGTTTTCTGCTGTTGCAGAAAAATGTGTGGTTTTCTGCTTAGGGAAAGATTTGCTGCCTTTAGTTCAATAAAGTCCCAAAACATGATATGCTAAACATCCCTCTCTTATGGCATACCTTTCAATAAAATTGCAAATGCATCTGAAACCCATCACTTTACATTAAAAAAAAAAAAAAAAAAAAAGAAAGAAACACAAAACCAAATCAAGAAATTACTTTTTTTTTTTTTGTTTCCTTTTCAATTTAAACATTTGGAAAAATTACATTTAAAACATTAAGAAAGTGTGGGTCTCCTCATGAATATCAACACTTATTTTTGGGATAATCTGTTAGTTCTGTCTGACTTGTAACCAATTAACTCTCTTCTGCATCTCCCATCATGTGAGCTCACCTCTTGACACAATCTTTCTTGGAGTAAACATCTGATACAGGATTTTGGCAAACCACCCTGTTCAGATTATAAAAACCCATCAATGAAGAAACAATCTACAATGACCAACAAGGCAGGAGGGTATATACTGTATTTAAGAAATTATTTGGTATGATTTATCAATTTTTCAAGCTTGTGCTTGGTTTTACTCCTACCCATGTCCTGATCCCAGCCCCCTTGGAGATGCTAAGCCATTAAATTTGTGCTGGCAGCCTACTGAGCCACCACCTCTGTGGGGCACAGGGGGTTTGTGTGTTTCAGGCAACATGTGGCCTTCAGAACAGAGAATGCACTTGTCAGGTGGGAATGCACCTATAAAATCAGGTAGTTGTGAGCCAGCATCTTGGGTGTCAGGATACAAAATAATTCCTGTGAGCTAAAGGGATTCATATTTCATTAGATTATACGAAGCCAACAAAATACAGCTCAAACATCATTTTAATGAGCAATTCAAGACACACAGAAGATTACATACAGAAAGCACTATAGAAAGCATTTGAAATCACTTGGGTTTATGAAAACGATGAATGCAATGAACATCATGTATTCACAGAAAATTGTGCATGCACAGAAGAAAAGTAACGTAAAGAAAAAAAATTCATGCTTTCTTCTTGGTAAAGAAAGTTTTCAGATCCCCTAGAACTGAAAGGGAACAAGTGCTAGCAAGCAGTGCTTTTGTTTTCATCACTGCCAGCAAGGACAGAACTTGGCTGCTCATTGCAAACAAAAGCTTCATGGACAAGGGTGCATGTGGATGCTGAGGAACTCACCTCCACATCACAGAGCGCTCTGAACTGGGAGAGAGCAGTGTTGCATTGTCAAGAGCATGGAAACAGGCTGTGAGGTCAGGATTTCAGAATTATTTACAAAGTGCTTAGCTTGTACCTTCTGAGGGGGAGATCCTCTAAGAAGCCATTTGGCAGGATCTCCAAGGAAGGCTAAGCACCTCATTTTCTTTATCAGCAACCTCAAAATCTGGAGATGCTCACTTGATAGGATCAGTGTGTCCCTCAGAGGAGGGAATGAGCTGGGTGCCAGGTTTTTCCATGCTGTGTTTTTGACATTACCAACAAATCCCACAGTGTGCCTTGCTTCCAGGAACTGCCAAGCACTTTACAAGTAAATAGGATCCATAATCCCTGGAGAGGTAGAACAGGAGCTACTTTAACCCCTCTGTTCATGCTGGGCTACTGTCAACCCAAGATCATGAACGTCACAAGGCCAGAGAGCAAGAATAAACATGACCTGTGGCCGAGATTCCTAGATCATCTTGTTCCATGTGATTTGTGGCTGGTCAGAGGAAGACTATAGCAAAGCTGAGACCCAGATCCTCCTGAATCATAGAATAGCTCACCACCCTCATTGTAAAAAACTTCTTCTTTATATCTAATCTGAATCGATTCTCTTTTCTATGAATACTTATAGTTAAGCATAGAGGAGAAGAAAAAATAATATAAATATAGGAAGAAAAAGGCCAAACAAGTTGAAATTACAATTATTTTAAAGGAAGAAAAGAAGAATTGCTAAATTATTATTTAAAAATTAGAAATAAAGAAGTGATGACCAGATTTGACAGCGATTTAGGTACAAAAATTATTCCCTTCTTTGGAAAGTCCATATGACACAGGAAAAGTCCTCTCCACATTAGCCCCATGTCTCAGGAGTCCTGACAGCCCCACCTGCTCTTTCAGTGGCCATCCCTGTTAGTCTCTATTTCTCTTCTCCTTCCTTCTTAGCCTGCTACTCTATTTGGCCTCAGTTCCCTTGCAGAAACTCTTGCAATCGTGTTGCATCAGACCTCCTTGTGTCTGGGATGTCCCCATCCTTTGGCCAAAGATGAGATGGAATGGATTTCACATCTTGCATGTGTGCAGCAGCACAGAGGTCACCACACTGATGATAACAGGATGTGCTGCTGGTTCTCCCTTGCCAAACTTTAGGGCTGGCCGTGGCTGGAGCAGCAGGAAAGGTTAATCGTTGTTGAAAGCTTTATTTGGGTAAGAAGGCCATCTCCCACTTCACTTTCATTTGTATTGACCAGTGCAGAGCATTAGGAGTGTTAGAAGCATTAGAAGTAATGAAACCCAGTAACAAGCAAAGCCATTGGACACTGGTGTCTGTTAAGAACAAAGAAATATTCATCACATCCTAGCAGGTCATGCTAAAACTGGCCTCAAGAAAGATCTTCCGAAGCCTATTAGCTGAGGCACATCCTGAGGGAAATCCTCTTAGAGCAGTGGAGGTGACAATGCAGCTGATGTTACAGTTCCCAGGACTGCAGTCACAGAGGAACAGGGCTGGGAAGGGGTATTAAGAGGTCAGTGGGGGCATGCCCTTTATCTCAAGGAAGGATCAAGTCCATCCATGTCATATGTCACTAGGCAGACGTGGTGTTAATATGCTCTTGAAGACTTTCTATGATAAAGATGCCACAACCTTCCCAGAGAATTTATACCTAACACGAATTGTAACTCAAATTCTCAAGGATGTACTTTGGCTCATGGCTTTTTACCCCCATCCAGTATGTGAATAAGATAAGGTTATTCCCTTCTCTGTCTTCATGTCATCACATGTCATGTCTTCTCAATCCAGTTTTTCAGGCTAAACCAAGTTTATTTGATGAGTTGGATCCACTAAAATCTCCATAAAAATAGCTGTCAGAACGGTTGCTTGCATATACCCAGGCTTGTATATTTTGATGATCATCTCAACTTCTGGAATTGGACAACACAGGGTTATGAGGACTTCCATGAGTCTGAAAGTACTCCAGCACAAAAAAGCTGATAAAAAATGGCCTGTAAAAGGAGGATTTCCCTTCTTCCCATTTATACCCCAAAGATGTTGATCTGGTTTTGGATGTCCTCAAAACACCGGTCCATATTTGGCCAAGAAATTTCTCATGTGTCAGATCACTGCAAAGACCTGCAACAAGGTCTAGTTGAAAATGTCCCTGCCCATGGAAGAAGTGGGAGTTGGAACAGATGATACTTCAAGGTTCCTTCCAGCCCAAGCCATTCTCTGATTCTACAATAAACTTTTCTGAGAACATTCCAGAAATGCAGGATGAGATGAAGAGTCATTGAAAGGTTCTGTAGAGAATAAAGACAACCTCAGGTGACCAGGTTAGTTTTTTGTCCTTGAGCCCTTAATGACACCAAGTACCACTCTTATTCTGCTCTTCCTACCCTGTTCCTGCAGCTGTGGAGTGCACAGGGAGTAGAAACAGTCTGGCTGCCTGCTGAATAAAGGCTTGCAAGACTGAGTCTGTCTGGTGCCTACAGCCCACATGCATGTGTGGAACAACCCTATTGGGATTTGCAGGAGTTGGGAAATAAAGCTGGCACCTCTTCCTGCAGACTTTGTTGATTGTTAGTTTTTTATAGTTTTATATTTGATTGTGATGCAACCTGCTAAATTTAACAGCATGGTGCACTCAGGCAGCTGTAGTCCATCACATGTAATCTCTACATCAATTCCTGCAGTAGCAGGGCTGTAAAAATATTATAGAAATAATATGCTTTCCACATTTCAAGCTATTCTAACACAGTGGGAGGGCTCAGATTATTACTCAGATTGGCTGACCCAGGAGTAATTAAGATTCAGCCTCCCTCAGGTTGTCCACAAACCCTTTCTGCCATGCAACATGCAAAGTGCAGTGGGGATGGTGTGTTAGCTGCCTTCCTGAGGGAAGGAAAGGAATTCCTATTGCAAGATCCTTTTTCATTTATAATGAGGAGGTATTCTCAACCATGCATGGCTTCTAGAGATGTGCTTTGGAATTCAAGAGCCAGCATAGAATATCCAACCATGCATGAGTCAAAGACTCAGAGAAAAAGGTGTTTTGGCACCAAAGCCCTGCCAGTCAAGGTCTTTGGGGTTCTTTTAGCAGCAAGGGGTGCTGGAGGGTGTCCAGAGAAGGACAATGGAGCTGGGTAAGGAACTGGAGCACAGGTCCTATGAGGAGTGTATGGAGGACCTGGGGGGGCTCAGCCCGGAGAAAAGGAGGCTCAGGGGGGACCATCTCACTCTCTACAACTCCCTGACAGGAGGATGGAGCCAGGTGGAGGTTGGGCTCTGCTCCCAGGGAACAAGTGACAGCACAAGAGAAACAGTTTAAAGTTGTGGAGGTTTAAGTTGGATACCAGGGAAAATGTCTTCACCAAAACGGCAGTCAGACATTGGAACAGGTGGTGGAATCACCATTCCTGAAACTGAAAGGTGTGTGGATGTGGCACTTGGGGACTTGTGTTGGACTTGGCAGTGCCAGGGGATTGGTTTGACTCAATAATCTTAGAGAGCTTTTCCCACCTGAAGGATTCTATGACTCTAGGACTCTAAGTGCCTAAGAAGAAACCAGGCTGCAGAAGGAGCATCAGGAGAAAATCAGGTAGGTCCTGACACTTTGCCCTAAGAGTCCTGTGCTTTGTCTCTTTGCATCTGCATTTCTAATTTTGTAATTGAACATTTAACTTTTTTTCTGTGCTAAAATATCCCTCCATTTTAATTGCTGTGGTGGCTGGTGAGCGCATTTGCTCTAAAACAGCAAACTAAAGCATTGCAAACAAGCCCTAAAACCTTTCTCCATCCATTTCTGTAGCATAGAGAATAAATAGAGGTACTTCAGGGCAAGAGCATTTGTGTCTCCCAGACCACTGACAGTGATGCTGTCCTGCATTCAGAGGAGAGAGCTCTGGGACAGGATGAAAGGAGGCAAAATAATCTTTGCAAGGCATAATTAGCAAGCAGGGGTTTCACTGCAGCTGTTCTCAAGGGCGAAGGCTTCCAAATGAGCATCTGCAGCAGATCTGGGGCCTCTTTTGAATGTCCTGCTAAATTTCATATCATTATTACTGATTTGTGTTGCAAGAGCTCCTTATGTGTGCTCCAAGGGGTTTGATTTGGTATCACGATCCTGTCTTGTAGCTGGAAGTTGCAGCCAGACTTAGCCAAGGGGAGAAATCTGTGAAAATACAGGGGGAGAAAGGTAAAATTTTTGGTAGAAATGGTGAAATCAGCCTTCCAACATGCCTGGGGAGGAAGAGCATTCTTGGGAAGGAGACTGACTGAGACTGAGACCCTCCTGAGTCCCCTTGTTTTGCTTCCAGCCCCTCTTCAGCAGAAACCATTTTGTTCAAGACCTCAAAGGCAGCTTGGACAGACTAACGTGGGCCTCTGCACTATCCATAAAGCACAGGTAGGTGGGTGACAGTGTGTTCCCAAGCCTGTGGGCAGAGCCACATCTCACACAATGGGGAAAATGGTGCAGCAGATGGCCACGTGTTTTTTCTCTTGCACCTTTCCCCAGCACAAAGCTCACGGAAGTTCTGGTCCTGCAGACCAAGGATGGGCCAGGGCAGCTCAGACTGGAAGAAGTTTTCGGGATCAAAGAATCATGGGCTCCTGGAATAGTTTGGGTTGGAAGAGACTTTACACCTCATCTCATTCCATCCCCCTGATACGGGCAGGGACTCTTTCCACTAGACCAGGTCCAAACCCCATCCAACCTGGTCTTGAACACTTCCAGGCATGGAGCAGCCACAGCTTCTGTGGGAAACCTGTGCCTCACCACCCTCACCGCCAAGAATTTCCTCCCAATATCCCATCTAACCCTGTCCTTTGGCATCGGTGTCTTGGTTTACCGGACGGGTGTCTGCTAGGGAAGGCAGAAAGGCTCCCTTGGAATGGAGAATGTAAACCCCCTCCCTCTGAATTATTTGAATTTTGAAATTAAGGGGCTCTCAGGCAAAGATATGGAACAGGAATAGCAGTTCTTTACTAGAATGTATAACAAAGCAAACAAACAACCACAAGCGCGGCGCTCACAGCAAACAGAACCCGAACCCAGTCCCGGCCGCGGCGCTTTCCCCTGGGCTGCAGTTCCGCTCACGGCCAGCAGGGGCGCTGGCGGCCCCCGGTGGGCGGGGCAGGGGCGGGGATCCCCCCCGGGCCTGCAGGGGGCGCTGCGGCGCGGGCAGCGCGGCGCAATGGCGGCTCGTCCCACGCGGGGAGCGGCGGAGGACAGGCTTTGATCCACACGCCCTGCGGAAGGGCAGGGGGAGAGACTCTGACCCACAAACCCTCGGGAAGGGGTGGACGAGAGGCTTTGATCCACACACCCGGGGGAAGGCGTGGAGGAGAGGCTTTAATCCACACGCCCTGGGGAAAGCGTGGAGGAGAGGCTTTGATCCCCAAACCCTGGGGCAGCCGGTCCTGGTGCCCCAGCTGGGCTGTCGGAAGCAGCAGGCTGGAACCGCAGGGATGAGCAGAAGATCCCGGGGCGCTGGACATATCAGATGTAGCAGAAATTCCACGGCAAAGAGCTGGAGCCTGTGGGATGTCCTGGCAGGGCAGGGGGATGCGGGGCTCGGCAGCAGAAGAAAGGTTCCCCGCTGGGTTATGGTGGTGGCAGCGAACTCCTTTCCCCAAGCCGCAGGTCTGACCGTCCTCCTCCCAAGCCCAGCAGAGAGAGAGCATTCCCAACTCTCCAGCCCTCGTCTTTTTATGTGCCTCTTTCTATTCTTGCAGTATCTCTGTTTCCGCCCCCCACCTCGAGAGAAACTCCCAAAAACCAAAGGAGTTCCCCCACCCAGCAGCCTTAAGCGCCCAGCCATCAGCGCTACTTTGCAACTCAATGGGAAAAAATTCCACAAGTAACAAGGAAAGATAAGAAAAAACCCAACCCCCCACAAGTGGGAAACCATTCCCTCTTGTCCTATCACTCCAAGCCCTTGGCCAAAGCCCCTCTCCACCTCTCTTGTAGGTCCCCTTCACTGTTGGAAGATCTCCGCTGTCTCTGTACTCCCATGCACAGCCCCTTCCTCTTCTCCTTTGAGATCCGCATGCTGGGGGTCATCCATGTGCAGTCTTCACCTCCTCTCCTCCCACTGAGGAAAACCCTAAACGTAGACATGAACTTAATAACAAACCAATGTCTGTGTGAAAGGTGTTTTTGTGATTCGTGTCAATTGGCAATGGAATCCGCAAATGCTTCTATCTGCTGTGTTGAAAATAGACACAAAGAACTGTTTTGAAACTTTCTGATCGAATAGCCAAATAAAGCATCAAATAAAAGAATTATAGTAGAGCAAAAGAGATGAGGTAGCAAGACGACTGATGCTTAGAATAAAATAAGTTGCGGTAAAGCTAAGAAATATTGCAACAAAGTGACTAAATGCTTATGGATAATAAAAAGCTTGATGCACTTGACAAAATCATGTAGCAGACAGCAGTGTAAGGCCTCCCTCCAGATGACCACAAGAAGGACAGGAAGCCAACGACCACCTGGAAAGATTGTGAAATTGCTGATCCCAGCTTATTGATATTTGCTGATTCGGACTAACCGAGCACATTGGAAAATGCTCTGTAGGCTTAATACCAGTGTATATACTTTGGTGAACTTGTAGTGGTGTGTGCTGTGAGTGGAGCGGTGACTCCCCAGCCACCAGCACTGCTTGCTTGCTTTCTTTACAATAAAAGATATAGAAATAAAATTTGCTTTGGCTATTGAAATTTTTTATCAGTCTGTTGCCTCCAAACTACACCACCCAGTTTGCAGTCCTAAGGAAACCTTCCTAACCTCTTAAAAAGGCCACAAGCATCCTCCCATAGGAGAGATCCATCCTCCCTTTCTAAAAACCTACATCTTTTCTTCAGTGAAGGGAAGAGACAAGCAGCCAACAACATGGAGCAGAAAGACTGCAGCTTAAGGGAGACAGTCTCCTAAGAAACAGCCCACAGCCGCTTCTCGTGGAGCAGATGTACCCAAAACATTTTGTACTACAGCCTTGAGGAACCAAGTGCCTGTGAGCAGTGGGGAACTTGTCTCTCTGTCATGTAGCAAGGTGGTCTCTTCTCACCAGTATGAGAAACAACTGCTCACTTTGAAAATTTAAAAAGGTTTATTAAACCTTAACAAAAATACAACAAAGGACTACATAAGGAAAAAGCTGCAGCGCTGGGAACTGCCCTCATGGATACCACACGGCCAGTTCGTCTTCAGGATGGATGCTCAGCCTTTTATACCCCTGGGGGCTGCATCAGCCAGCCCAGCCCTCCCAAAGTCTGTCACTCAGCTCTTCTTTGCCATTTATCAGTGGAGATTGCTCTCTTGTGACTCCATTGGAGGTCAGGTGTTGCCATGCTGCACCCCCTGAGCAACCCCTGAGCTTTTCCATTCCCCCCTGCCCCATGCCAGGGACACCTGTGCAGCTTCTTTGTACCTGTCCTGGACAGCCCCGGCTGTGTGATGGCAGCAATACAGGGGGAAAGGGAACTGTGGGGAGAGCAGAGGGCATCTAAACTGCAATAACATAACTGTACATCACTAAAGCTTTTCTTAATATTCACACAATAGTTATGTTTTAATTGTGAGAGCTGATCTTCTCATTATCCATCTATACCACCAGGCTGCTTTGCAAGGGTGGGTGCATCTTTCCTGCTTCCCTGCTCTAAGTCATCCTGTGCTCTATGCATGGCTGAAACCTGCAGGGAGGATTGCAGGAGTTTGGGGCAAAGGGAGGATTTCCCAGTCTCTGCTTTTCTCTGCAAAGGGTGCTGGTGCTGGAGGGCCCCCAAAGCGCTCAGGGAGGTTTGCTGCAATTGGTAAAATCCTTGGAAGCTGGAAGGCACAGGATGTGCTAATTCCATGAGGCAATTCTTGGATATGTCCTTGCAAACTGCAAGTCATCTGTTGGGTAAATTTCTACTTTTTTAAATCCATGTTTTCTTTGTGATCTTGGGACTGATGGATCCTCTACAGGATTTGGGGCCACTCCTGTTTTGCCCAGGGTGGTGGAGAGCCCTTGAGAGGCTTGGCTGGCTGAAAGGTCGGTGGGGGAAGGACAACCTTGGCTAATAGCTTTAAGGCCTTGCTCATTGGCCCTTGCTGTGCCCAGGGGATGGAGGGTGTATGATGCTTTTGCTAGGAATTTGTCTGGCTGGGAGCTGGGATGGAAACAGGGAGATGCAGAGGAGCACTTGCCTTGGCTTCACCAGAAATGCATGGTCTGTGTGTGCCTGGTCACCTTTCCAAGATTTGTGCCTCAGTTTCCCCACCGGTGCTGTCCCATGGCTGTCTGGTTGCAAACACAGAAAAAAACCACAAAGGTTTGTGGATTTTTCAGGGAAGGCTTTATAAAAATGCAATCTTCATCATGGGCAAGGGCTGAAAATGCTCATTTTTAAAGAAGTACAGCGAGATGCTTCCTAAAAGATCATTAAAGTCTCCCACCCTTCAATAATAACTTTTTTCCCTATTATATTTAACCACTTTCCAATGTCTCATTCTCCCACACCCCTCTTAGCAAAGAAAGCAAATCTATTTAAGAAAAACACTAAAATCACCCCTTTTGGTCTGCGTGTGCTGTTATGAACAAAAATTCGGTTAATATTTTTTTGTGAGAAAAAAGTTACAAAGAGGCAGCCAGATCACTGGCCCTGCCCAAGTTCTGCGCGTTTTGTTGTTGTAATCACGGGTCGTTGTCGTTAATGGTTGTTTTTGTATTAGTAAAAGCCCTGGCTGGGGCGAGTTAATGGCCCTTCTCCTGAGCCTGTAACGGGTGGGGACCTTCCCGAGGCCAAGGTGTACTTTTCCCTGAAGGGTGAAGAGACCTGAGAGGGTGGGGGGGAGCTATGCAAAGTGACTCCAAGGACCAGCATGCTGTAGGACCCCTACTCCAAGCGTGCAGGAACCCCAAAAACAACGAGCCAAATAAGAGTTGAGAGACTGGAGTGATGTCTGGACGTGAGGAGCCGAGTGCTGAGCCTGCAGAGATGGGGAACACCTTCGGAGTCCCTCTCGCCCTGACCATGGGAGTCGTCCCCGGCGGTGAGACCGGGCCGACTTGGCTGGGAGAGCTGATAACGGGGAAGGGATCAGCAGGCCCTCAAAGGTTTCCATGAGGGGATGATCCCCAGCTCTGCCCCTTGTGGACAAAGCTGCTCATCTCCTCCTGCTCTAATTCGCATTGGGAGAGACGATGTGTGCTGCGGACCCGTCGAGTCGCCTAAACGTGAGCTGACGGCTTTTAATAAAGGCATTAAAAAGGAGAAAAAGTCTCCTGGCCCTGTTTATTTCACGTGCTAATTCTTGTTTCGCAGAACACCCTGCAATTGGATTAGAAGTGGAGCTGCTCAACTGTCTGTTAGTAATTCTCCACCTGGTCTGTCTCCTGTGCTGAAGTAGTGCTCGTTCAGCACAGAGACCAAAGTTCTTTGGACATACAGTTAATTTTTAGGTGCTCTAATTTTAGACTGCAGCTAGGCAGCTCTACCATGACTTGCTGCCAACAGCCAAAATCTTTGCTCCCTGACTTGCATAAATCTTCCTATCTGCCTGCTGGGGAAAAATGAGGGTGAGACTTTAAAATAAAAAATAAATTAATGCCCTTTAACACAAAGCTCACTGTGAAGTGTCTCTCTTGCAGTTTTGGCCTGAAGTTTGCTTCCACTTGTGAAAAAGAGGAGGTGTAAGTGCAGCTTGGGAGGGGAAGAAATGGCTCCATTTCAAAGCCTCTGTAAATGTTAAATAACTTAACTACCTGAACAAAAAAGGCAAGTGCTATGAAAACAGCTGATGCCAGCTTTGGGCTCTGAAGTGGATGCACAATTAACCAGTGAGTTGCTGAGGAAATGCTCTTTGCTCCGATACTACAAAAATAGTGGCTCTGTACACTGAGCATGGAGGTTTGCAGACAATACCTACCCCAGACAATACCTAATAGGTGGTGTGGCATCAGAAAGGAGCCAGGACCAGTATTCAACAGGAGGACAGAAGAAATGTGGCATTTCCTCCTGTGCTGGGCACTGCTGAGGCACCTCCAGTGCTGGGGGTGTTCTGGGCCCCTCACTCCAACAAAGACACTGAGGGGCTGGAGTGTGCCCAGAGAAAGGAACAGAGCTGGGAAAGGGTCTGGAGCACCAGGAGCATCTGAGGGAGCTGGGGGGACTTCTTCACTCTCCCCAGCTCCCTGACAGGAGGGTGGAGCCAGGTGGGGGTCAGGCTCTGCTCCCAGGGAACAAGTGACAGGACGATAGGAAGCAGCTTCAATTTGCCCCAGGTGTGGTTTAGGTTGGTTATAAGAGAAAATTTCTTCCCTGAGAGAGTTGTCTGGCATTATAATAGGCTGCCCAGAGAAGTGATGGAATCACCATCTCTGGAAGTGTTTGAAAGGTATGTGGATGTGGCACAGGGAACAGGGTTTAGTGGCAGTGCTGGTTTAACAGTTGGACATGATGATCTTAGAGGGCTTCTTCATCTCAAATGATTCTGTGATTCCATGCTCATTGGGGTTTTACCCTCTTCTTGTCAATTTCTTGCATCAGTGGTCTGCTCATCAGTCAAATTTGCTTTTAACACACTTTTTTTTTGCTTTGCCCCACCAGCTAAATAAATGCTTGCACTTCCTTGGTTTCTTTCCTGGGGATGTCCCAGGATGCAAAAGTCCCAGAGATGTTTTGATAGGGGTTTTGAACAACCTGGTCTGGTGGAAAGTGTCCCTACCCACGGCAGAGGGTTGGAATTGGGTGATCTTTAAGGTCACTTCCAACCTAAATCATTCTGTGATTCTGTGATTCTGTGATTTTATGTGTCACTGTACTCCTAAGGTGCCCACAGCTGCAGAAATCCCTCTAGAGAACAGGGTCTGCAAAGCTCTGTCATGCAAACATCCCCTTCCAAGCAAATTCTTTGAACAGGAAGGGTGTAAAGCACAAATTGGCTGAAAATTCAAGCCATGGGCTGGGGGATTGGACAATTTTTTGGCCATATGACGTGGATCCTCCATATGCAAAGGTCAGCCAGTTCAGTGATCACGGTGGTGCTCAGATGTCCACAGGTACCTCAGCATGGGCTCTGCTGAGCTCTCCTGGGGAGGGAGGCATTGCTCCCTGCTCACTCAGCTCTTTCTGGCTCTGGACATGGTAGTGGACCCTGTCTTTGCACCCTGGCAAAAGATAAGCCAGTGTCACTGGACCATGCTGATCACCTGGCCCAGAATGACTTCATGCGTCTGTAACACCTTGTCCTGTTATGCTCCTGTTAGAAAGTGTATGATGGCTTTAAACTGGAAAAGAACAGGTTTAGAGTAGAGATTAAGAAGAAAGTCCCATGAGGCCTTGGCACATGCTGTCCAGAGAGGCTGTGGCTGCCCCATCCCTGGAGGTGTTCAAAGCCAGGTTGGATGGGGCTTGGAATAACCTAGGAAATTGCCTCTCTTCATAGCAAGGACTAGAAGATCTTTAATGCCCCTTCTAACACAAACCATTCTGTGCTTTTATGATCCTATAATTCTATGATCAGAGGTTGTCATTTGTACAACAAAGAATGGCCATGCACAATTTGTTACTGGGTTCAGAGATACCCTGGTTGACACTTATTTTGCATGTCTGAAGTGTGGCTGGCTTCTGCTCGTATGGCAGGTGTCACTGAGATATTTTCTGAAAAACACCTTTGCTAGGATTTTTCTCCTGAGAAGCTGAGAGGCCTTAGAAACAAAATGTAAACAATGATTATCTGATTGCTTGGAATGTGGTTTGGAGGTTGCTTACCAACAGATGCATCTTTGATTGGTCTCATGTGGATTGTTTGTACTCAATGACCAATCACAGGTCCATCTGTGTTGGGACTCTGGTCAGTCACAAGATTTTGTTATCATTCCTTTCCTTGCTAGCCTTCTGATGTCTCCTTTCTCTCTCTCTTTCTTTAGTATATTTTTAGTATATCATTTTCTTTTAATGTAATATCATAAAATAATAAATCAACCTTCTGAAACATGGAGTCAAGATTCTCATCTCTTCCCTCATGCTGGGGACCCTCAAACACCACCACAGGCAGGCACTTCTCTGGTGGTGGAGCATTGGAAAGTACCAGTCTGGGCTCCTAAAATCATAACACCTAGCTCAGAAGCATGGTGATGTGAACCTGGGGGGACAGAACATTTCCACCCACCCACAAGAACAAGGACTTGAAGGATCTTACCAGAAGCCACAGCCAGAAGCAGGAGAAACCAATGGGAGCTTTGAAGCTCATGAATTCAAGACTAAGGAATGGGGTGAAGGACCAAGCATGAAATTCCCACAACTACCTAAATCTGCATTGTTTCTTCAGCTTAGTTCCCCAGTAAGCTTGTCCTGATGAGCCAAATACTCGAAGTATCCTATATACATCCAAGCTGCTGGGTGAAGACATTGAACACTGATTCTTTGAAAACAGGGCATTTTCTGCCTCAAAGTAGCTGCACAGGAATAAAGCTACAGAGCTGCAACCAAGTTCTGACTCAAAGCATTGCAAATCCACCCCACAACTTGCAAACAATTCCTGCAGGCTCTGAATAGAAGTGGGAAGGGAAAAATAAGTGTGTTCTCAAAAGCTTTATTCAATAGGCATTGCCCTAAAAATTCAGTATATGTATTAAAACAGGAGTCTAAAACTATTGTGAATTGTTCTTAACTGCAGAGAGCTGGAGGACTGGCTCCTATCTGTGTTCTCTGTCCATAGCCCATGTTTTTCAGACTCATGTGAAGTAATAGTAGGGTATTTGAAAACATGTTATTTTTCAAGAATAATCATGCCAGACACAAAGGTTAATAACAGACAAAGTGGTATATTTCCTGTGTCAACCAAAACATCAAGAAAACATGTCCTGAGTACTTGCAAAATCATTATCAAAGCAGCACCTGGTGTGTGGCTTCTTGTTGGGAAAAACATCCTTGTGTGAACACAGGCAAGATATTTCTAATCTATTATTTAGGACTGTTTGCTGATTTTCAGTGAGTGGGATGGGAGAGGAAAAAATAAGTTTCAGGACAAGTACTCTTCAAAGAAGAGAGACACTGCACTGCACTGCTCAAGAAGTGGGAGTCAAAGAATCCGAGAATGGTTTGGGTTGGAAGGTTCCTTAAAGCCCATCTTGTTTCCATCCCCTGCCAAGGGCAGGGTCCCCTTCCACTAGAGCAGGCTGATCCAAGCCCCATCCTACCTGCCTTAAACACTTTTAGACATGGGGCAGCCACTCTGCTCTGGGCAACCTGTGCCAGGGCCTCACCACCCTCCCAGACAAGAATTCATTCTAGCCCTGTCCTCTCTCAGTTTAAAGGGATTCCCCTGATTGTGTCATTGCATGCCCTTGTGAAGGCAGAGCCTGTTCTGGGGCTCAGTTGTATTATCAGGTTGGGGCTTACGTTTTCCTTCCTTACAAGAAACTTGGTGACACAATGTACAGCTTCAAGTCACAAAGCAGCTGCTGAGGCTGGGGCTGTCTATGGTGGTTGCATCTTTACTCCTTACAGTTGTAATAATCCATGAAGCACTAAAGGATTTTATTATTATTATTAGTTTATTTATTTAAATATTAATGCATCCATCTAGGCTGGGATACCATTGCAGCATATGGAGTGAGAAAAGCATATGGAGCAAGAAAATCCCAATGTCCTGGGCCTGGGCTGATCCCACAGCATGGGCAGCAGGTGATTGTGCTCTTGTGCCCCACTTAGGTGAGACCCCACCAGCAGAGCTGCCTCCAACATCAGAGGGATGTGGAGCTGCTCGAGACCTTAGAGCCCCTGCCAGTGCGCAAAGGGGCTCCAAGAGAGCTGGAGAGGGACTTTGGACAAGGTCATGGAGGGACAGGATAAGGGAGAATGGCTGCCCACTGACAGAGGGCAGGGTTAGATGGGATATTGGGAAGAAATTCTTGTCTGTGGTGGTGGTGAGGCCCTGGCACAGGTTTCCCACTGTAGTAGTGGCTGCCTCATGCCTGGAAGTGCTCAAGACCAGGTTGAATATGGCCCAGAGCAACCTGCTCTAGTGAAAGGTGTCCCTGCCCACGGCAGGGTGTTGGAAATGGATGAGTCTTAACATCCGTGCTAATCCAAATCGTTCTGTGATTCTATAAAACAGAGCATGAAACAGCCTGTATAGGAGCCGGGCCTCTGCTTGGTCTCCCCGCTCCCTAATCCCTACCCCATGTATCCCATGCAGAAATCTGCACCGCCGGGACCAGGAGCTTCCCCTCACCCCCACGGCTGTGCTGAGAGACCCGGGAGCTGTGCCGGGCCCGCCCCTGCACCCTCCCCGCGTCTCCTCCTCCTCCTCCCGGGCTATATATGGATACGCGGCCAGAGCCTCCCCTGCTCGCTGGCTGCGCCGGGGCTGCGGAGCGTGGGGGGCTCCTCCGTCCCATGGCCCTGCCCGAGCCCTGAGCGCGCCCCCCACCATGAAGACCATCATCGCCGCCTACTCCGGCGTGCTCCGAGGTACCGGGGCACAGGGGGAAGGGCGGGACGTGAGCCTCCTGCCCGGAGGGGATGCTGCGGTGCGGAGCAGCTTTCCGGTCCTTCAGAGGCTGGGCTGGGAGCAGCACCGAAACACGATATTCTTCTTTTTTTTTATTTTTTTTTTTTTTTGGCCTCAGGAACGTTGTTCACGGGGAGTAAGGAGCGGGAAGAGCGATGTGCAATGGCGGGGAGGGAGCTGTAGCTTTCCTTGGTTGAGGATTACAGGTCTCTGCGCAGGTTCTGTGTTTTAGCAGCTCGGGGTGCTCTCCTGGGGCTGCTGGGAACGGCTCTAGTTGGGTCTTGTACATTTTGCCGAGGTGCAAATTACAGTGAGTTTGCACCTTTGCAAAATTGTGGGCTTGGGGCACTTGCGTGTGAAGGAGTCTTCCCCTCACCCACCCCTTCCTTTTGTCGGGGTAGGAAGAGAAGTGTAGTCGCTTTATCGGATAAAGTTCATTCTCGACTCTCTATTCGTAGAATTGCATTTAGCTTGGGAAAGGCCTCCTCAGCGGGTCCAAGTGTTTCATAATACTGTGTTCCCCACACCTACATCAAGGGGAAAATGGCAACGTGTTGCTATTTTTGCTGTCTTCTAATGAGGAGGTGAAGGTTCAGTGCTGAGCAGGAGTTCGGTGGTAGCCAGTTCTGCCAGGTTTGCTGTCGCAGCCCTCCAGCTGGTGAGTGACCTGTTGAGAGAAGCGGAACGGGTGTCACCACTGGCACCCATCGTGGACAGAGCTGCTGCAGACACCCGGCGCTTCCCTGCACGCTGGGACATGTTGGTTAAGGGCTGTGGAGAGAGTATAGGAAATCCCAAACCATAAGCTACCTTGCCTGCTTCTAAAGGCATCTCAAAGGGTCTTCTAGGAATTGATTCAGCAAGTCTAAATGTTTTGCTAGGTGGGGTTTTGTATGCCTTCTGCAAGGGTGCTTGTCTGGAGAAAGGTCAGGATTTGCAGACGGAGGAGCTTTGCGTGAAAATGCAGTTGGACAGCGATTTAACTTGTGATTTGTGGAGGGTCCTTGAGTGATTGCTCTGTGTTGTGAAAGAAAGGCTTTTTGCCCTCAAAAAGCAAACTGCTAACACCTCCTGGGATGAAGAGACCTGTGACATGTTTTATTGGCTAAACAAATCATTAGCAGAGCTGAAGGGACGTGAACCTGGTGAATTAACCTCTGAAGTCTTGATTTTGCAATGGCCTGTCTGGTCCTGGGTGTAGAGCTGCTGGTGCTTATCTCAGCCAGGATGTTAGATTGATCTGAAGGCTCAGTTGTGAACTCACTGGGGAGAAGACCTTCATGTGTTTCCTGTGTTCAGATCTGTTTCTTAAAATAACTTCGCTTGTTTGCATGACTAACCGAGGACAAGTTATCTTTTCAGTGGAGGGAGGTTATTTGAATTAGCATCCTCTGAACTATTATATTGAGAGTTAACTGCGGAGTAGGTGCAGAGAATAAATAATTCAGGAAACCTATAAAATATGTAGGGTTGACCCGAGACCTCAGCAGCCACCTTGTTGGCACTGGCATGTTAATGTGGATCTAGGACACATGCATAATTCAAAATGGACTGTGGTTTAGGGACAGTGATTGGCCTCATCTCTAGATAATCCTGATTAGTGATGGAAAGCTGTCTTAACTCTCCTCAGGTCAGTTTTCCTCTGAGGCACCTCGTGGGGATCCTGCAGTGATATTTGTGCTTTTTAGCTTAATTTAACTTATTTCTGCCTGGGAAGAGAAGGGATGTTGCCTTGGTGACTGCAACATCTACCAAGCCCTTGCCAGTGCTGTAGCTTGGGCAGGAAAGCACAGAACTGGCTTCAAAGCCGAATCCAGGTGCCTCCCAGAGGAGCTCTGGCTTGGACTGGGTATGGAGAGAGTGGTGTGGGACCCTGCAGATCAAAGCTGGCAGAAGTGATATGGAGGCTCATTTATGAGACCTTTTGTACTGCTTGATCATATTGGACAACTTCTCTCACTATAGAAGATGTGCAGAACAAGCCCACTAGACTTTTTTTTCCTACATCCCTGAATATTTTCTTCCAAGTATCATGCTTGTGCAGAGGGCTGACTTTGGGGTGAGCATCTGAATGGCTCATACTGTCCTTTAGTCTTACTGTTTTCCTGGCATCTGATTTTGCTCTGGTGCTGGTAAATTTGGTTGAATCAAGTCTGATCTTATTTAAAAACAAGCAAAAAAAAAAAAAAGGTGCAGGTATCTGCCTCTGTATTCATCCCTGTCTGTATGCAGAGGAATGTTCCTTTATAACTGCAAAAATCCGAGCAGACTTTGTACCAGTGCCTAGGTTGGATGGTGCTCTGAGACACCTGGTTGGGTAGGAGGGCTTGTGGTCTCCTCATCCTGACCTGCCCCACTGTGGCCATAGGAGGCCCAGGAGGTCTCCTTGTGTTGGGCAGGGCAGCAAGGAGGTCTGGTGTGGCTGGAACCTTGAAAGGCTGTCCTGTGCTGAAGTGTCTTTTCTAATGTTACTTCACCACCAAGAAGTTTGGGATGAAGATGACTTTGCTCAGCTTTACCTTGGAGTTAGTCTTACACTGCACTTGAGGTTACCAGACTTGAGTTCTGCTCTGGGGAGCCTGGGAGCTCCTGTTTTGGGAGAAGAGGATCAGGCTGGCTGCCATGAGGTGCTGTCTCTTGACAAAGTTGCTTGGGAGGTGAAGGTCTGGGCTTGCTGATGTGAAACCCCTCTGTCACAGCCCTCATGTGCTCTCAAGACACTGATGAGCTGTAGTAGGATGGGTCATTTTCTCCAGACCTGTGCAGTGTTGCTAACTTAAATCTAAGCTTGTTGGCTGCTCTTGGACAGTGGGGTCTTGTGGCTACATCACTTTAGCACGCATTCTGCTGTGAGTGTGGAGGCTGAGGGCTGAGTTTAGTGCTGTGAGTAAATCCAGAACTAACATGAGTAATCGTGACAGATTTGTTTCCTGGGTCTGGAGAATCCCAGCTCCTTTCTAAAAGAGATGATAGAAATTTTTATTTGCATGTCCCTGTTCAAAATATTGTTGATTTCCAGTCATAAACACACCGTACTGCAGATAATGTAATTGAGTAGCTTCCTGGGACAGGAGCAAACTGTTCTAAAGCTGTGTACAAGGCAGGATAGCTATACTCTGTGCTCTTTACTCATTATTTTCTTAACGAATTGTTTCCTTTATATTGAATATGCTTGTGCTTGAGGCACCCAAGTAAACCCAAAAGAACTTGTGTTGCTCAAGGGGTTTTCCAGGTGCTCCTGCTCTTGCATGGGTGGCTGAGTCCTCCTGAATTTTCTAGTACTGGTCTGTTTTTCTTGTCTTTGTTCCAATTTCAGCTTCTCTGCAAAATATATGGCTCAAAATGTCCATTTGCAGTTTATGCTTTGATGGATCTAATATGGTTTTCTTCTAAATAAGCCATGTGAAGCAGTTTAATTATTGGCCAAGAATTAACATGCTAATTGTCTGGAAAAGGTGGCAAATGGAGCTTGGGTTTAACAAGGTTTCAGTGTATTTTTAACTATATGTAACACTTGTACTTCTCAGTTAATTTCCTTTGCTGACAGTTAATTAAGTCATGTCAGTTGGGTGCCCGCATGTGAAATCCTGTTTACTTCCCCTCTTGGGATCTTTGATTCTACTTCCCTGCCCAGATAAATGTTGTTTGTGTAATTTATCTGAAATAAACTGTGCTAGAACAGCACCAGATGCTGAGTCCGTAATGCAGGAATCAAATGCTTGGTCGAATCATTTCCTGCTTCCAGGATCTCCTTGGTAGCAACTCCTGCATTTGGTGTTAAATGGAGCTAAATCATGAAAGTGTGGTGAGCCCATCACCAGTTGCAGGATAGGTGGCTAATGCCCCTGAGCTTCCTTGGGAGATGAGCAGCAAGGGAGAAGCTGTACTCTGTCCATTGTGACAGGGAATGTCCTTGAGAAGTTGTACTCTCTCCATTGTGACAGGGAATGTTCTTGAGAGCCGTGCCTGGCTTAGTGCAGGGAGTATCCCATCAGGACTCCAGGGAATGGCTGCAGTGGGGGCTGGAGACCAGCTCATCTGAGACCAGGAAAGCTGTTGGTAAAGTATGTCTTGTGGAGATATGGTTTGCCAAGGCTGATCCCAACAGGGCTTGGGTTAGAAAGGATCTTAATGATCATCTAGTTAAGGCTCCCCAGTCAGGCTTCCCAGTTCTGGGACAGGTAACCTGGAAAATGCTCCAGGGACAGTGCTGTGTGGCCAGCACAGGATCTGCTACTGTCTTCAGTGGCAGAAGATGGAGGTTTGGGTTTCTTCAGGATCCAGGATATTTCCTTGGGGAAAGACTGATAGGAATATACAAATTATAGTTATGCCTACTGGGTAGGAATATACAAATTATAGTTATGTCTACTGGGCCCTTTTAAAGTAGGTTATAAGGATAATCTGTCCCCTGAAAGTTACAGAAAATGCCTTGGGTTTTTAATGTGTGCAAGGTGCTTGGTGTGGGCCCACAGGTGACCCATTAGGAGGAAGTATTTTCTCTGGTGGACTGAACTCGGGTGTCAGCGTTGGGTTATTCTTCTGTGGCTGAATGCCAACCCCCCTTCCTCCCATTTCTGTTGATTTGTGAAAGCTCTGCTGCTCTGTGTCCCTAGTAACTGGTCTGGTTCTCCAGAGCATGGAGGGTCTTTCCAAAAATGCCTCCTGGCTACTGAAGCTGGCAGGAGGTAATGCTTTCCTTGGGGGGTTGGTGTCAGTCAGACACGATGAACGAGAAGCTCAGGACTCTCTGGAAAGGATTGTCTTGGCACTAAAGTCTGTAAATGCCTGGTTGATGAAATGGGTTAATCTGTGGAGTCTGCAGGTTTGGTGCAAAGGTAGACCTGATGAACTTGCCAGTTCGACTGACCATTCCCATGGTACTTTCCTTTGCTACTGGGCATCTTTCATTTCTTAACTGGGAAATAAATGCTAATATTCAGGCCGTGGTAGCTACTGACTTCCCTGGTGTCTTGGTTTGAAAAGACAGGAGCTGCTCCTGAAATGGGAGATGTAAACCCCCTCCCTCTAAATTATAAAGTTGAAATTAAGGGAAGGCTCTCAGGCAAAGATGTGGGAGTTGGAATAACAGTTCTTTATTAAAGAAGAAAATAAAAAAAAATTTAAAAAAACAATGCAGTAATACAAACCAACACTGACAGAGTCAGAATACAACCTGACATCCTGTTGGTCAGGGTGTTGGTAGCAGTCCAATTGGAGCTGTGGCTGCAGTGCTCCTGGAGTGTCAGTGTTGGAGCAGGGATCCTGTAGAAGGGGTGTAGTCTTCCCCTGAAGATCCCGTGGAAAAGGCAGCTGCTCCTCTGGGAATCCAGTGGAAAGGCTGTTCTGGTATCCCAAAATCTCAGATTATAGCTAATTGAGAATGCTTGGCTCCTCCCTCTGGGCAGAGTATCTCACAACTTTTATCAGCCGTGCAGTGACACTCAATGTCCCATTAACAGCAGATGTCTCCCTAGGGGGAGGATTGGCTTGTGGAAGAGATAAAGAAAAACTGCCCAATTAACAGAAGAAACTGCCCCACCTCTAACAGATGGCAAATGGAATACACACATTGCCCTGCAATCTAGGACACCCGGTGTGGAGAATATTGTTCTCTCTGAAGGATACCTTTGCTTTCAGCAAATAACTGACCCTGGACACTTGTCCAGGGGCAGGGGCTTAGAGCTGTCTGGCAAGCCACTGCCTTCCCTCTGTCTGCAGGAGCTGAATGTGAGTTTTATGTGGTTCAGAAAACAAGCTGACAGGTTGACTTGTGCTACTCAAATAAATACTGGTCTATTTACAATGCCTACAATTTGTTCGAACATCTAGAAAATGCTGAAGTACAAATTCTCATCTAGAGGGATAAACAGCTGTTTTCTTTGGTAAGAGGATAGGGATTTAGCTGATCCAAGGCTGGAATGTTTGGTTTATGAAGCCAGAGAGGTTTGGTAGCGTAAATGCGTGTGCTGGAACTAAAAAATTACATGGGGCTGGGCTTTTATTGTGTCACAAATAAAGACTTTTGGCTTCTTTTGGAGGACATAGACATATGTCCAGTGACACTACTATTGCTAAATGCTTTCTTTAAACTTGTCTGGTAATCCTCAGTCAATATCAAGTCTGTCCACATGCAATTTTGTAAGGTTTTTGGGATAGCAAATACCTGGAGCTGTGGCCCCTCAGGAAGAGTTGAACAACCTGGTCTTGTGGAATGTATCCCTGCCCATGGAAGGGCATTAGATTGAGGTGAGCTATAAAGGTTTCTTTGAATACAAATCAGTCTAAACCTAAAGATTTATTTTAGCCTTGAACAGGCAACTGGCTTTGTAAAAAATGGGGTGAAGTTTATCCCTCACCCCAAATTTGGGGATTTGCTGCTAGATTTTACAGCATGAGGTTTCTGAATCTCACTGCTTAGATACTGTAGTGTGGCAAAACCAATGCACAGTGACAGTTTTAACTCAACATATTCTCCTGTCTCACCTCTGAAACTATTTACTGGATTCATTCTTAATACTGCACTATATTATCTTGTAAAGAACTGCCTCCAGCTCTAGCTGTTGTTTCAACCTGGATTAGTGCTGTAGGTTTCAGTTCACTTGCAGTTGTAGTTGTATGATCTATCCCAGCCCAAAAGTTGGTCTGCTTAGAGTAATTAATGCCCAATGCACTACTGGGATTGTTCATGTAACATAGACTAAGCAGAATCCAGGGTCTGAACTGGGTGGCTGGCTCTAAATTTAGACTGCAGCCTTTGGTGTGGCTGCCCCCCGAATGTTGCCAGTGATGAGGCATCTCTGGGTAATCTGTGCCAGTGTTTCACCACCCTCACAATAAAAGACTTCTTCCTTACCTAATTTAAATTGACCCTCCTTCCTAAGAAACAGTTGCTTTACATATTTAAAGGATGCACCAGTGAGAGTATCTTTGTAGAAACTACCAAAAATCATAGTGCCTGTTTATACCTAGAGAAGCTATTTTCAGTCACTTTGACTGAGTGTGAACACTTGCAATGCTATTACCACTAGCAGGTAATATCTTGAACCTGCTCAGTGTAATAGCTTCTTTCATTGTTCTAATAACAAGACAAAAGAAATGATGTAATTACACATAAAGGGATTTGTATTTTGGTCAGTTTATTATGGTGCTTGTTTATAAATAAAGTAATGAAGAAAAGTGAAGGAAAACCCACTTGCAAGTGCTTCTTTCTGGGGGCTGTGTATGCTGTCAAAAGCTGCAGTGGGTGGTTCTTCATATAGAAAGCAAGTGTTTTCAGTGTTTTACCCACTTCTGGGTTTTTTTTCCCTGCTTGAATATCTTAAGCTTCTACATGAGTGGCTTTCAGCTCCTTCCTTCTTATTTACTGCTTTGGGAATGCTGATAGCGTTCGTTACTCATGGAGCTGTGGATCCTCAGCGCTGTTTGTTGAGGTGTTCAGCCAGCGTTTGGGCTGTGCTGGGAAGGCTGGAGCACAGAGCTTTCCTTGAACAGCCCTGGGAGTTGTGCAACAGGCCTTGTGAGGGGAGAATAGCTCACAGCACAGCCATGTGCCTGCTTGCCTGTGGTGTGAGGCAGCTGATCTTTATCTTACTGTGAGCTCATGGGGTTCCCTTTTACCAAACACCACTGTGAGGAGCTGCCAGTGTGAGGTGATAATGGGTGTTAGGAACATGGGTTAACATCCTCTCCCCTTTTATGGTCAGGTTAACAGAGGCTTGTTCGGATGGGTACTGATGATTACTCATTAATCCCCTCCAGTGTTCTGAAAAAAGCTGGATGTTGGCACATGGCAATCCTTCCTCTTCCAGGATGCCCAAACTCCATGGAAAATATTAGCTTTTAAGCAAGGCTTGCTGTAAAAGCGAACTGCACGTTTATCTGAAACCTCTTACTAAAATAAGCTGGACTTGATGACCCTTCCTTCTGTGATTCTGTTTCAAAGGAAAAATATTGTTTCCTTTGCTCAGTGTGCAAATATAACTTTATTTCTTTTATTTTTCTTTCTTTAGGCACGGGATCGAACATTCTTTCTGCTCTGCAGGATTTGTTCTGGCTATTGAAATCCAAAGTAGAGAAACAACTCCAAATCATCTCTGTGCTGCAATGGGTTCTCACTTTCCTTATCATGGGTAACACATTTTGACCTAAAGCAAAGGGGTTTTGGCTGTAATTCTGGATGAATTTTAATGCAAAATGTTAACTTGTTTTGTAAGTGTTAATTACTAGATGTGTAGTGTAGTTCCTGGGGTACATGGTTACTGTAAACCAGTTACATTGATATTTTCAACTATAAATGCCTTTTCCTGGCTCTAGCAAATCATAAGAGCTATGGAAAGTGACTGATGTTTAGCTTGTGTTGGTGTCTACCATGCAAATGAGGCTGAAACAATTGGAAATGCCTTTATTGGCTGGCTCATGGGAATATCCACAGAGATTTCTTAGAAGCAGCTGGTAACTGATGCAAGTGGATGCAACAGGAATGCTCTCCTCTTGGCTTGGTCTGCTTCCAGGAGGTACCAGAGATGAGCAGGAGTTGTTTGTGTTAGACCAGTAAAAGAGTGAAGCCTGTTTATCCCGGGGTACTTGGATTATGTGAAACCTCAGGCTGCTCTGCTCTGTTGGATTGTTAATGATTAAACTGGAGAATGGCTGCTCTCAGCATCTGTCTCACTCTACCTTCCCAGTTCAGTTTGTGCTGAAATGTGTCAGTTTTGGGTGGGATCCTTGGCACCCTGGTGGGATGGCTGATACAGAGCTGGTGTAACCTGTGGGAGATGTGTGTAGCTGTGGGGGAAAATCCCATTGGTGTGGGCTGTGGAGAAATCCTCATGCTCATCAAGTCTGATGAAGCAGCTGCCCTCCCTGGAGATAGAGGAGATGCCTGGAGGCACCATTAAGGG
The DNA here is from genome assembly GCF_028018845.1 of Melospiza georgiana. Taxonomy (NCBI): domain Eukaryota; kingdom Metazoa; phylum Chordata; class Aves; order Passeriformes; family Passerellidae; genus Melospiza; species Melospiza georgiana. The sequence goes on from NC_080431.1 coordinate 14,847,314, forward strand.
GAAGTTGAGGTTTTCCAGATCTCTAGAGGAAGCTGCCTCAGCCCTGCATAAGGGGCTTTTGACCAAATCCAATTTATTTGAGGATTAATGACATCAGACTGAGACTAAGATTTCAGCATAGAAGAGTCAAAAGGCAGGGGGTGTAAGTGGAGACCAGAACCTGCTGCAACCTTGTTTTCTTCTTTCTTGCACCTCTCCAGGTATTGCTTGCACTTTAATCCTCATGTACATACTGTGCACAGATTGCTGGGCGATTGCTGCTCTCTATTTAGCCTGGCTGGTATTTGACTGGAATACACCAAAGAAAGGTAAATATTGCAGAAGAGATACTTGTTGTTCAAGTGTCCCTGTCTCCATGTTTGGACAAAGAAGCACTTCCTTGTAATGGATGACTTCTCTTTTAGTGGGACTTGGCTGAATCACTGACCAAAAGCATTATTCAGTGTAGCATTTAAATGTCAGCCCTCAGCATGAACAGTGACTGCAGGTTTCAGTGGTGCTGAGGGAAACACAAAATTACCATTCACTGCTGTTATGCCATTACTGGCTTTTACTAACATATTTATAAGGCACAGGTTCTTTCTTTACTTCAGTAAGATCTAAAGATTCAAGACCTTTTTGTCCTGTCCAGCTCTTGCAAGGTTCAGATTGTGATGTCATTATCAAGGTGTAGCTCCTCTGTGGAGTCAGTGTTGCTACAGATAAAGCAGATGACTTTATTTCAGGAAAAAAATCCCAAACCTGTAGAAGCCAGCTCTGGGAACCAGCAGTGGTAAGCTTTGGCAACTGCTTTTACAGCCAGATGAGCACAGGTGTCCATTGCTTCAAGGTGACTGAAACCATCTGAGATTTTGGCCTTTCCCAAAGGTTGCATTGGAGTGGTTCTAGTTTGAATTGTAGAGTTGTCTATCCTGAATTTGCAGTCAAGCCTTAATTTGTTTGAAGTGCCTTGTATTCCAGAATGTGCCTTGATTTCAGTGAATGGTGCAGGTCTCCCACTGGGAGGAATGAGAGTATTGATTCCTCTAGTGAGACAGCAAACCCTGGAGTCCTTCAGGCTTGCTGATGGACAGCCATGTGGAAAGAGCTTTAAAGACATGATGCCTTTTTTTCAACAGGGGGAAGAAGATCCCAGTGGGTGAGAAACTGGGCTATATGGAGGTACTTCAGGGATTATTTTCCAATAAGAGTAAGTAAAAATTTAACTTTGTACCCTGAGGTTTAACTACTTTAGTGTCTTCCACTGGCACTAGTCTGTCTATGACACTGAACTGCAAGCAGGACATGGCTCAGTTGCTGTTGCCACACTGCTGCTGGTGGCAGCTGTGGTTAGAAAATCTGAAATGTATTACCAGTGGTGGCAATGTGATTGCCAGAAGCTGCTGTGGTTTTACCAGATTCATGGAGGCAGTGTGCAATCCTTGTTCATCTCTCCAGCTTCTGGAGACACTGGCACAGGTTGTCCCAGCAAGTGGTAGTGCCTCATCCCTCAAAGTGTTCAAAGCCAGGCTGGATGGGGCTTGGAGAAGCCTGGTCTAGTGCAAAGTGTCCCTGCCCATGGGAAGGAAATGGAATTGGATGATCTTTAAGGTTCCTTCCAAGGCAAATCATCCTGTGAGTTTCTTCTGTGCTGCAGCGGTCCTGTGTAGTGCCTGACCCTAACACTGTTCCCCTCTCATAAATCATAACATCTAGCTCAGTTTCTGCCTGTTTTCCAGTAACACTTCTGCTCTGGGATGTATTGGGCCAGAGTATCTGGGACCTCTGTGCACCCAAAGTCAGCACTTCACTGGGAGCCCTGAAATTTGTCCTCAAATCTTTTTGCTTTGGAGAAGTGGGTTTTCCAGCAGTGGGAATAGCTTCAGTTCTGCAGCTTGTAACTTGCTCACCACATACTTGTATTTTTCCTACTGGTTCAGACATGCTGCAGAAAGAGGACAGGGCTGCCAGGCTGCTCTGGGACAGCAGAATTAGCTGGATGACTTGGAAAAGGAGCAGGGGTCAAATTCGGCTAGGAGGGAACTCGATCCTCTTTGGAAGGGCACGCAGCTGAAAGGACTATTATGTAAGGTTGTTGGCAAGTTTTACTCAGCTTGACTATGAGGGAGGGACCTTGGTAGAGCTTTTGAGCTACCTATCCCCAAGATAGTCTAGCCTCAGGAAGGAACAGGGAATCCAGTTCCAGCAGGATGCCAAAGCAGCTTAGACTGGATTCTTCCCTTGCAAAGTCACTTGAACTCTCGGGGTACCTGAACGTGCTGCTGGTGAACAAGCCTTTTGTTGTACTCTGAGAAGCACAGAACCATTTAGGTTGGAAAAGACCTTTAAGAGCAAGCCTGACCATTGACCCAGCACTGCCGAGTTCACCATGAAACTTGCTGTTGTTAACAGGTAATTCTTGGCAAGTCTAAGTGTACACAGAGAAATTCACTATGCCTGCACATGCTGGAAGTCAGCCTGGGTCTCGTGGCTTACAGAGAGCTGAGCTGGCTCTGCTGTTCAGGATGGGTCTCAGATGTGCTGTGTTCTAGTACCAAGTCCTTAGTGCTGCACTAAACACTGCTGCCTTGGATATTGCTGAAATGGGCTCTGTTATGCTGGGGACTTGGTTCCAAAGGGTCACCTGTAGTGCTGGTTCTGCTGTTCCATCATTCCATTCCTTTGATGCACATTTATCCTTGTCTTCATGGAAATATGCTCTGCACAAGCCCTGCAGGTCGGATTCACTGGGGATGTTAAAAGTTTGTCAGAGAGCTGGGTTGTTTAGGTAGGTTTAGAGATGAGATGGTGTAGATAAACTGAACTTTGCAGCAGTTTTTATTTAAATACTTGCTAGCTCACATATCCGTTCGTGAGAACCCCTTATGGGTGTAATTCCTTTGCTGCTGAGAGGGAGGAGGAATTGTGCAAGGTTTATGGAGCAGACTGGTATTTCACATGCAAAGGGCAGGACAGGAGTGCTGACAGCTGGGAGATGAGTCCTGCACGTGTTTTGGGGGAGCAGCCAGCTGGCTGCAGGGCTGGGAAAAGCTGCTGCAGGGATCTTAGGCCAGAGAGGTGCTAGAAGTGTTTTTCTGCAGTTATGGGACGGATGCATGAACAATGAATAATGTCTCTTCATGCCTTGGGCTTGCTGAGAGCATGGGAACTCCTGGGTTAAACTAGTTACCTGTTCTTGCCTAAGAGGGAGATGGTTCTACAGAGGATCACTTGTTTAAATGTTCTCTCTGCAAAAATAATTTTTACTGGATTCTGATCTGTGTAATGGCTCAAGGACTTGGTTTGTGTCCCAGGCTTATGGTTTGTCAGGACAGTCCTCTGCTGCATCTCATCCTGTGTCAGACACATTTTATGAAATATTCTTTCCTTAGGATTTTTTCTCCTGAGAAGCTGAGAGGCCTCAGGAACAAAATGTAAACAGTGGTTATCTGCTGCTGTGGAATGCAACAGGTGGATCTGTGATTGGTCTCATGTGGTTGTTTTTAATTAATGGCCAATCACAGTCCAGCTGTCCAGACTGTCTCGGTCAGTCACAAGCCTTTGTTATTCATTCCTTTTCTATTCTTAGGATTTCATCAAAAGGCTAGCTTTCTTCTATTCTTTTAGTATAGTTTTAATGTAATATGTACCATAAAATAATAAATCAAGCCTTCTGAAACCATAGAGTCAACATTCTCATCTCTTCCCTGCGAACACTGTCACAGTCCTGTTCCATGTGTCTGCTGAGCACTGCCAGGACAGATCACACCAGTGACAGTCACACTGGTGGCACTTGTAATGCTGGACTGGCCTCCAGCAAAGTCTGCATATAGAGCTGTGGTAGCTGCACCCATACCTGCATGGGTACCAGCTATCAGCTCAGATTTAATTCATAGAATCACAATACAGTTGGAAGGGACCTTAAAGCTTGTTTCCTCCCCTCTGCCATGGTCAGGGACATCTTTTATTAGACCAGGTTGCTTCAATCAGGCTGTATAGCCTGGCCTTGTACACTTCCAGGGATGGGACAGCCACAGCTTCTTTGGGCAACCTGTGCCAGGGCCTTACCACCCTCACAGACAAGAATTCCTTCCTATTTGGCTTGCTGTATTGAGGCAGCTGCATGAGAACCAAGCTCTGCTCCAGTGTTTGTGCTGATTAGGCTGGTCTCACTAGAGTCAGCAGTGCCTCCCAGCCTGAAACACCAGGACTATTGTACCCCTACCTGGAGATATGAGGTCATGTTTTGTAATACCAGGTGGATTTGGAAAGCATCCTGAATCTGTCTCAGTTACTCAGCATGAGCTGAGTTGGCCACATTCCCTGGAACTTCATGCAGCTGCTCTGACAATAATAAGTTACTTTAGGGCACTAGAAACTTCAGTTTGTCTGCTGGTTAATGGCTGGCCTTGCAAATAGTGCTTTAAGCTAAGGACCATGTGAAGTGGCTGAGGAATGTTCCAGTGAACTGAGTCCTGGACCTGAAGTGCAGGTGAAGCCCTGGCAGGTGTGTGCATGGGGCTGGACTGAGCAGACATCACCTGCACACACCACCTCAGTCCCATGCACACACTCATCTGCACACACCACCTCAATCCCATGCACACACTCACCTGCACACACCACCTCAATCCCATGCACACACTCACCTGCACACACCACCTCAATCCCATGCACACACTCACCTGCACACACCACCTCAGTCCCATGCACACACTCACCTGCACACACCACCTCCATCTCATGCACACACTCACCTGCACACACCATCTCAGTCCCATGCACACACTCACCTGCACACACCATCTCAGTCCCATGCACACACTTACCTGCACACACCACCTCAGTCCCATGCACACACTCACCTGCACACACCACCTCCATCTCATGCTTGATCCCAGCAGCCTCCTAAGCACATGCTGATCTGAGGATGTCGTGCTGGCAGTGCCATGACCTAAAGGTTTTGTTTAGGTAAAGAAGCTGTCAAGCTGTCACCTGTGCATGTGAGCACCTCCACATGCAGCAGGATCCCAGGGAGCCAGGGCTTCAGATCTTTGGCTTACCTTTGTCAGACTGTGAGCACTTCAAGTGTGTGCAGGGAGACCTGCTCACTGCTGTGGAAGAGTTGGCATCTGGCCAGAGCAGGAATTGCTGCCAAAAGCGTCTTTTTTTTTTTTCTTCAATTCATCTTGTATTCTGTGTCTTGGCTTGCTTCCTGGCAAAGCTCCTCCTTAATCATTGTACATGATTTACAGAATGGAAATAGAAGGGTTTGATTGCTCTGTCCTAACCTAGTGTAGTGGAAGGCCCATGACAGGGAGTTAGAACAAGCTGAGCTTTAATGTCCTTACCAACTCAAGTCATTTTGTGAATTTGTGACATATATAATACTGGGAGCCTGGTGAGGGGTCTTCAAGTCCTGGCTTGCACTGCTGGGAAGGGAAGATAATTCCTTCCATTGTGTTGCAGGGTGTGATGTGGCTAAGTGCAGGTTTTGGGTTGTTTTGCAAGCTTACATGCTCATGGGACCTGCTGCTTGGATCCTGCAGGATGAGCTCTGGTTTTCTGCTCTCTGAAAGCTTCCAGTCAGTGCTGCTCAGCTCCCACCCAGACAACTGATTTTTTTCCCTGCTTTCTGGCTCCTCGTGCTGAGCAGCAGTGGTTCTGCAGTCCTCTTTCTCCACTACTGAATGTGCCACTGTTGCTAAAAATAAAGCTGGCAATATGGTTCTTTAGCTGTATCTGGCACTGAAATATTAACACTCATTTTCTTTACACTATTGCACTGGCGTACTGCTTCTGTAGGCTGGCTTAATTCTGTGTAAAGAAATCTGTCATTATTAGAAAGGTGGATGGACTTTGCTCCCAGAGAAACAGGTTTGGTCTCTAACAGCAGCTAGGAACAGGTATGTTAGTGCAGTGGGGTGAAGGTTCATCTTCACTCCCAGTACTGGTTGTCCAGCTGAGATGCAGCAGGGATGTGCTGACTCTGCCTCATCCTGGGAGCACCGAGGCTCCACAGAGCTGTGTGGAAATGGACAAGACCTTGGAGGCTAAAGGAAAAGCCAGCTGGAGGGTCAGAACAGTGGTGATGTTCAGTGACAGCCACAGCAATTCCTTGGGGCAGCCTGATAACACTGTTTGCTTGTGTTATCTCAAGGGGAGGGGTTCAAAGAACCAGCAGTGAGTGAACAGCCTCCTGAAGAGAGGCATGGAATCCTAGGATGGTTTGGGCTGGAAGGGACCTTTAAATGCATTCTAGTTCCAAAGCCCCATCTTGTGCACTTTGCTATCTTCACTCCTGCTTGAGTCTAGAATACATGGTTTACACTACTTCAAAAACTGCTGCTTCCAGATTAAATTTAGGGAGAGATTGGAGGTATTGGCAGGTCATACCATCCCTGGGCTGAGTTTGTGCATTAGCAGATTCAAGACCTCTGCTTGCAGAGAACTGCCCAACCCTGTCTGATGTCTGTTGGTTAGGTTCCCTGGTTCCCTGGCTTGACTTGGGTGGAAGAGCACATAGAATCACCAAGGTTGGAAAAGACCTTGAAGATTGAGTCCAACTATTCCAGTGCCTTTTGGGTAATTTTTCATCATACGTGATCTGAACCTCCCTTGGTGCTACTTGAGGCTGTGTCCTCTTGTCACTCCTCACTAGGAGGACAGGCTGAACCTCACCTGCACCCTCCACGTTTACCTTCAGGGAGCCTCTGTGCTGTGGGGCAGGTGTAGAGGGCAGTGGCAGCCTGCATGGGACAAACAGGGGAGAAGCACACATGTGTGAATATGAGGCTAAATCTCAGCACTCTCCCTTGCCTTTGTTTGGTTGGATCCCTGCACACCTCTTGCCCAGCTCCTGCAGTGCTGTGGGTGATGGATTGTCATGGGTATTGCCAACCCTATGTCTCCTTAAGGGGAGCTCCTGGAAAAAAGCCACAGTGATAAGGCTGCAGCTTGGCTGGGGCTCCTGTGAGGTATCCAAGCAATGGCTGCACTGGGATCTGGGTGTCCTTGCATGTGTGGAGGGGCTGGAGCAGGAGAACAGCGTGTCTTCCATGTGTGGCTCTGCCAAGCTCAGCATGCAGATGCCTCGTGCTCCAGAAGGATGAGGACAAACCTCCTTTCAGCTGTGTTTCCTATTAAAGGAGCTGTGCTTGGTGCAGGTGAGAGATGAGGCTTGGAAATCACTACCTTGCTCTGACAGGAGCTTTAAGGAAGGGGTTTCTGCTGCTTGTGCAGCCAAGCCTTGTGTCTGTATCCACCAGGCCTGTAGTCAAAAAGTCAGAATATTGTCTAGGCTGGAAAAGTCCCCCAAGATCATAAAGTCCAACCATTCTGCTAGAAGTGCCAAGGCCACCATTAATCCACGTGCCCAGGTGCCACATCCACAAAGCTTTTAACTCCCTCTAGGGATGTGGGGTCCACCATGCCCTGGATAGCCTCTTACAGAAGTTTCTCTACAACTGAGTGAGAATTGATAGGTGGAGAGGTTGCTTACCATATCACTACTTTTTTTCTGGAGATGGGTTTTTGGTCTTTAGTCTGTAATCCCTGTTTCTTGTAACTGATCAAGGGGACAGCCCTTCTATCCTGGAAGTGAAAGCTAAGTCATCTACAAATGGGTAAAGAATTGGCAATGGGCTCTGCAGAGCTGTTGCCACCACAAGCCTCTCTGCCTTCTTCCTGGAGTTCTACATGACCTCAGAGCCAGAGGAAATTATGAGGAGGGCCAGTCACCTTGCAGAATCTGCTGCTGCATCATGCTTGTATCACAGCCACTGTTTTAAATAGCACAGGAGCTGTAGCTTCGTCTGAGGACAAGGCTGAGAGCTTCATCTGAGGACAAGGCTGAGAACAGGGAGAAGGGAATCAAGTTTCTGGGCACACTGCTTTAGGGTGTTGCAATGGTGCTTCAGCTCCCTGTAGTGTGATCCAACAGAAAGAGCTTGCATAAACACTCCTTGTCCAAGGCAGTGGCACATGCTGGTGTGACATCTTGGAAATCTTTGGAGTTTTTTTTTCCTATGGAAACTGATGCAGAGTGGCCTTTGCAAATATAGTTTGAGGGATGGGGTGCCAAAGCCTCAGCTTGTAGGTCTGAGAGCTGCTGGGGTGTCGCAGACACCTTTTCACTAAAAATCCTTTTTAGGATTTTTTCCTTTCTGAGAAGCTGAGGCCTCAGAAACAAAATGTAAACAATGGTTATCTGCTGCTGTGGAATGCATCAGGTGTGTCTGTGATTGGGCCATCTTGAATGTTTACAATTAATGGCCAACCACAGACCAGATAGCTTGGACTCTCTGTCTGAGCCACAGACTTTTGTTATTCATTCTATTTTATTCTTAGCTAGCCTTCTGAGGAAACCATTCTTTCTGTTCTTTTTAGTATAGTTGTAATGTAATATATATATATATATATATATATCATAAAATAATAAATCAGGCCTTCTGAACATAGTCAGCATTCTCATCTCTTCCCTCATCCAAGAACCCCTGTGACCACTCTCACACTGGGGTGTTGCAGTTGGCAAAAAGTGGCACTGTTGCAGCCTGAAGAGAGGAGCTGTTTAGATTAGACATTAGGAGGAGGTTATAGACTCTTAGGGTAGCGAGGCCCTGGCACAGGCTGCCCACAGGAGCTGTGGCTGCCCCATCCCTGGAAGTGAAGTGTTCAAGGCCAGGATGGATGGACAGGGCTTGGAGCAATCTGGTCTAGAGAAAGGTGCTCTGCCTATGACAGAGGTTTGGAACTGGATGATCATTAAGGTTTCTTCCAACACCAACTCTTCTAACAGATGGAAAAAATTAAATTAGATCTCTATTTTTGTAGGATGATGCAGCAGCCCTGCTGTGTTTTGTCCTGTGTGCTGCCTGGGGAAGATGCTCTGATACATGGGATGCTGCTGCTACCTATGGCATCACAAAAGCCCCCTCTGGCAGTAGTGGTACCAGGGAAAATGGGTTGTTCTGTGCTAGCTAAGACAGCTGTGGAGAGTCCGTGTTCTGCAAACAGAGGAGCAAATGGTTAGGAATATTGCACACCCTGAAACAATGTGATCACAACTCCTAGTGCGTGCCCTGCAGGAATCAGAGATGGTTTGAGGTGTCTTGTTGAGCCTTTGTCATGTAGGCTAGGGCAGAACCTCTTAAAGGGAGGGATAATTTCCAGTGGTTACCACCCTTCTGCACATTTTCTCACTTGGAAGGTGGCCAACAGGCCCATTAACTGGTTGGCTCTTTTTTCAGGCATTAGCTGAACTTGCTTCTGCTGCAAGACAGTGGTGTTTATGTTCTTTCTGCCTCATGCTGGGATGTGAGCCACTAATGTGCTGAGAGAGGGCCTGGAAGGAGGCAGCTGTGGCTACAGGACTGGAGAACTTGATTGGTTTGGGCAAGAGGTGTGTCAGAATACTTTAGGTAGGAGCAGAGAAGCAAAAGGCCCAGGCTGCAGCAATCCATGCCCTGTTCCTACCTGGCTGGCCAGCTTCTTGTGTCTGAGATTAGTCTGTTTACCTTGCTCCCTCTGCTTGGAAAACTGAACTCTAAATGGCTGCTCCTGCCAGAGCCTCTGAAATCCAGGAGAGTATATACATGAGCTCTTAGGCTGTTCTTCCTGATAGGAAGAGAGACAAAACATGAGGGATATGATTTTTTTTTTCTTTTTTGCTTCTCCCACTTTTATTTACTATCTCAAAATATCCATCTTCAACTGAGCTCTTTTTTTCTTTCCTAGCTGGTTAAAACCCACAATCTGCTGACCACCAGGAATTACATTTTTGGGTACCATCCACATGGCATCATGGGCTTGGGTGCCTTTTGCAACTTCAGCACAGAGGCCACAGGTGTGGGCCAGAAATTCCCTGGGATCCGACCATACCTTGCTACCCTGGCTGGGAACTTCAGGATGCCCATACTGAGGGACTACCTAATGTCTGGTGGTAAGCACAATCACACTGTGCCATTTCTGCTTTTGCTCTTGCCTCTGAGCTGTCTTCACCTCTGTCAAGTGAAAAGCTGTGTAGGAAGCTCGTGTAACCACTTCCTGCTGGTAGCATCACCCAAACATTGTTTTCATATGATTGTTGAGAGGAAGCTGTGAATAAATGTGAGAAATCCTGTCTAGTGGAAGGTGTCCCTGTCCCTAGCATAGGGTTGGAACTGGATGATCTTTAAGGTCCCTTCCAACCTAAACCATTCTGTGAATATGCCTGATTTGGGCTGTAGGGACTGCTGTTCCCTTGTGTTCATCCTTAACTCTAGGATACTCCTGTCCAAAACCATAGTAAAGACATCTGACAACTGTGGTTATGGAAGGTGGAGACATGGAACCAAGTTATGTCCCAGTTCATGTGTGAAGGTACAGGAAGAAGTTGCACTGACTGAAAATACTGAGTAGCCATGGCCAGCTTGGCTCCTGGGCTCACACCACATCACTTGTCACACATCTGTGGTTTGTGGTGGTGGTGGTGGATGCTGTCTCCACCCAGTTGCACTGCTGGGTGCCTGCCAGGGGTAAAGAGTCTGAAGTATTGCAGGATACCAGCTGTTCACAGACCCCCTTCCCTGGATGTGTTCCTGTAGATGGATCCCATGAATTATGCAGTGATGTACGTGTGCCAAATTACACTAATAGGTCTGTTTTAATGCAATCCAGGATTTTAATGCTGGAGGGCTTGTAAGTTATGACTGGGCAGAGGAAACAGTGTTTAAAATACCAATAAAGTGTTAAAGACTGTGAATTGAACAATCCAGTAACCTGTTTGCTGGTTCTGGAACTGATTCAGCAATAAATGACTTCAAAACAGATATCTTAGTAAGTACCGTGGCTGGGAAGATGGTAGGAGTAGCTGTACCTGACTCTGACTTGTTAGAATTGACTATTTCTGAGATTACTGTCTTAAATGAGGGAGAGAAAAACTAACTGGATCTGGTGCAAAGGAGGTGTTTGTCCCTATCTAGAAAGGATGTATCTCAAGCTGGTTTTTCTCTTCCTGTACTGATGTTAGTTGTTATGTGAAGCCCATAATTTGGGAATTCCCAGGACAGCAGTACATGAGAAGTTGGGATCTGCTTTCCAGTCTGTCATGTCTGTAAATTTAGTTGTGTTGCTTAAGTTTCCATGCAGCCTTTTTATATTTTTTTTAAATATCTTTAATCTGTTCAGTATGACTTGCAGACAAGTCTTGTGGCCAGCCAGAGCTGCTTTCTCCTTTTTGGAAGGAATGTGGGAGTAGGCATTAGCAACATCATTGCTGGCTTGGCTATCCCTGAGCATTGTGCTTAAACCAGAGCAAAACTGTGCTTCTTCAGTTCCTAGGATCTAAGCAAGTCTACAGGTATCACAAAGTTAACCTTTTGAAAGCCATAATTTGTTTTTACTTTCCCTATACTAGAACTTAAGGGTGCTGATAGAAAGGCTTTACATCACTTGGAAAGTGCTGATAATTCCCTCAGTCCTTTTTTCTGTGGATAAACCATTTCCAGGTGAAATTATAACAAATCATAACACTGTACCAATACACACAGTTGGTTTACAACTAGTATGAATTCTTAATTTTACAGCCTGCTAGAGGCTAAGGTACAGCAGGGACCCTGTAAGGCATGAGGGCTTGACCAGAAAACCCTGTACACTGTGTGAATGTGCTGAAGAGCAGAATTTTATCTATTGCCGCTTGTCTCCACGTCTCATGGGGACTGGTGCTTTAGGGCAGAGATTGCTTACTAAAGGTGAAGGGAGGTCCTGCTCTTTGCAGTGTGGAATGGAGGGAAAGACCTTCACAGACACTTTCCTCAGAGCATGGATTTACATAAACACTCTGTCCTGTAAATTGCAAGAGCTTCATATTATTTCAGATCTGTGTTAAAGGCTTGTCCATTTATTCTTTTGATATTGCTAAATCTATTCCACATCTATCCAACTACCTGATTTTGCTGAGGAATTGGTCAATATCAGACTCCCATCCATCAAAATAATACAACTGCTTTCTTCCTTTCTGAAGGTAAACCAAATCCTACTGTAGAGTTTACATGGAGAGAGGATGTCTGACACCAATGCCTTTGATATCACTAGATACAGAAAATCCTTGCTCAAGTCTTTTGATAAAGGAAAATTTTTGAGAGCTGAGGTCTGTGGAGTTTACGACCAAGTCTAGTGTCTGTGAACTGCTTGATTAGTTGAGGAATAGGTTCCCTGCTAACACTGCTCTGACCAGAGAGAGGTGGGACAGTCCACTTGCAATTGAGGCACAAACTTTGTGCTGTAAGTGTGAGAAGATCCTGAAGTCCCCAGCCAATCTCATTGCCTTGTGTCTGTGTCCTGACTGCAGGTATATGTCCTGTGAACCGTGACAGCATAGACTACATCCTGTCCAAGAATGGCAGTGGCAATGCCATCGTCATCGTGGTCGGAGGGGCAGCAGAGTCCCTGAACTGCACCCCAGGGAAGAACTCTGTGACGCTGAAGAACAGGAAGGGATTTGTGAAACTGGCCCTTCGGCATGGGTAAGGGCAGCCTCAGGGCTGGAGCAGGACTGCTGCCATGGGGAAGGTGCTTTTATTTCAACAACCTGGTCTAGGTGAAGATGTCCCTGTTCAATACATGGGTACAGGACTAGATGGCCTTTAAAGGTCCCCTCCTGCTCAAACCATTCTTTGATTCTGTTCCTTGAAGCAGCTGATACCTTGGAGGGATTCTGTGGCTGTTTGCCCAGTGCATCAGACATGAGTGTCCTTTGCCTTCTGCCCCTGAGCAAGGTGCAGGGCTAGGGGGATCCCTGGGACAGCTGGAGGCTTCCACAGCAAGGAGAGGCAGTGCCAGTATGGAGTGATGACCTGTGCAGTTCCCCTGATCCCCATGTGCCTGAAAAGAGATGGCCATTAAAAATAGGAGTTGAGTATATATGGAAGCATGTCCCATGCCTGACAGCACAGTGTTCCACAGGCCCATTGTCAGTACAGTTCTCTGGTGTGCTTTCAAAGTATATCTGTTATGTAGTACCTTGTGCTGCTAAGACAGCTCTGGGCAGTGGCACCAGCAGCTGTGCAGCCTGGCAGAACACACAGCAGCAAGTGTGGGGCTGTCATGTGAGCTGCAGTCCTGGGGGTGGCGTTCTGAATTTTTCTGTCTTTCTAGAGCGGACTTGGTTCCTGTCTACTCCTTTGGGGAAAATGAAGTGTACAAGCAGGTGATCTTTGAAGAGGGTTCCTGGGGAAGATGGGTTCAGAAGAAGTTCCAGAAGCACATTGGCTTTGCTCCATGCATCTTTCATGGCCGTGGCCTCTTCTCCTCCAACACCTGGGGCTTGTTACCCTACTCCAAGCCCATCACTACTGTTGGTAAGGTTTTGGTATAAACATGCTGTGTGCCTCTCTAGGTAGCAGAATACTTGAGTCTGTGCTGTACACCTGCTGTAGTTTGGTTTTGGAGTCTTGACTATAAAACGGCTTTCTCTCCTGTATAAAAACCTTCCAGCAAAACTGAGAATGAGCTTAGAAGAGTTTCCAGAGGTTACAAGCCTTCAATCAATGTTCTGCTTCCAGGCAACTTCGCAAGAGAGCTCTTTTTGGGGGGGAAAGGCTGTAGCTCTACTTTCTTTGGCCTTGCATAGCTAAAGTCAGAAGCAGCCTGCCCCTCCATATTCCAGTGGGATGGATGTCTGACAGCTGAGTGTTTAAAGCCAGCCCCAAATCTTGCATTTGAGTCTTCTAAACCAAAGCAGCAGGGCTTTAAGGGAGGAGGGGGAAAAGGTCAGCTTTGCTTTTGTGGTGTGTTTAGGGGAATACCTAAGAACTGACTCTTGGCTCATGTTAATTGAGGAGGGATTCATCACCCTGCTGTAAACAGAAGGGGGACTTCCTAGCCACTTTGAACAGTAGATGCATTTGTGCAGCTAAAGCAGATCTGGTATTGCTGCAGATTTGGTGTGTGTCCTTGTGGGACAGTTGTGCTTCAGAGCCTGGTAAAACTGTGGGGAATCAGGCAAACCTCTGCTGTAATGGCAAACTGTGCTGTGCCAGAATGGATAGCTGTGTCCAGAGAGGACAAATAACTTGGGTTGTAGGAACATTTAAGCTAATATGGATTTGTCCCTTTTTTTATCAGTTGGAGAGCCCATCACCATCCCCAAAATTGATAATCCATCCCAGCAGGATGTGGACTTCTACCATAGCATGTACGTGGACTCCCTGATCAAACTCTTTGACAAATTCAAGAGCAGATTTGGCCTGCCGGAGACTGAGGTCTTGGAAGTCAACTGAAGGCACTGGCTCAGCAGCACGTCCTCCTCTCAGAACCAACACATCATTTCCAGGAGTCCAAGTTGTCACTGTGTACTTGAAAGCCTGTGTGGGTGTCTGTATTCTTCAAAGCAAGTGTTTAAAGTATTGCTAAACCACTTAAAAAATAATAAAGGCTTTGCTTTAGAGAAATCCCATTAAAACATCTTTTTATACAAAAAAAAAAAAAAAAGCACAACTCCCCATTGCTGTGAGGATTTGGATAAATGATTGCCTTTGTAATCTGCTGTATAATGCTGTTGGATCACCAGCAATGAATTAGAAAAATTCCTACAGCTACTGTACCCACTAGCACAAGCAGTTTTGGGAGAGTAGGATTCATCTGGTTTTCAATCTAAAAAGCAGCAGGTTGATTTGAGCAGCGTGGCAGTTTTACAGGTGTGTTGCACAAGAGCCCTGTTGAGACATGCTCTCGTAGTACAAGAGTATTTCTGCTTTGGAAAAGCCCTTTCTGGAAGTACAGTTGGGCTGCCAACCCCCCTGGTGTGGCATCTGTGCTGGATGGTGCAGAGAGTCAGGTGAAGCTTGATCCATAGTGCAGTGGATGATTTTGTGGCTGTAAATTCACCACTGTATTTAAGATGTCAGTTCAGAGGCAGGTATGTCCCAGGTGCTGCTTGCACAGAGGCTTGTAGCTGGAAATATGAGGCTTCTTCATAGCCACAGAACTCCAAGGATAAGCTCTAGGAGCAGTGGGATGGTGCAGTCCTGTAGCTCTGGTGTTGCAGACTTTTAGGGTAGCCCTTAGGAGGAAAATGCAGTGGGGCTGTTGATGCAAGTGCTTTGGATCCCAGAAGTATTTGGGGAAATCTAGGAGTTACTTCTGGCCTGAAGATGGCTTCCAATTACTCCATCCAGTGAATGTAAAGGAGTAGCCTTTGCACACATAGGATCTAAAGTGAGCTACTTTTAAAAGTATTTATAAAATGTTTATGTGGATGTTAATGCTGCTTGTAGTGAGATTTCTTGGGAGTACAAATTGTTTATGTATAAACCCGAAACGCTGCACTACTTGCATGTCTGACCTGCCTTTTGAACCGTTCAGTTGAGTGTATCTTGAGCTCTAAAATGTGCCTTTCTTCCATGCAAGAGGATGGTACTTCACATTCCTGGAATCTTGCCTCGAAAGACAAATGTTCATCTGTCATATTTGATAGATTATTGTATTACAGAGTATCAATTTTTGTACAAATTTCTAGAAATAAACTTGGCCAAAAATAGTGGGCTGCTTTGGTCCCTTCAGTGTTGCAGGGTTTGTGGCAGTAATTTGTATCATTGCAGTTGTGCCTTTTCTCCTACAGGGAAAAATGGTTTGTCTCTACAAAAGCAGACTCACACCAAAATCACCATCTCTGGAAGTGCGTAGTGGTAGACCTGGAAGAGTTAGGCTAAGGATTGGACTTGATCTTTAAAAGTCTTTTCCAAGCTTAGTAATTCTGTCCTACCATCTGCATGCTCCCTGCATGGGGCAGCCAGAATACTTCAAGCAAATCTTTGTGGTTTAAAGTTGGAGTTTTGCTTGGGAGTGTACAAGGAGCTGAGGCAGCCTCCATCTGTGGATCTCCACTAAGCAGATACAGAAAGCACATGCCCTACTGCCCCTTACAGCAGATTTCTTTGGGTTTTGTTGCTGCCTAGAACAGAAAATGCTGGATTGCATCCCTGGTCCTCAGGTGAAGAAATCCTTCCAGCCCCTTCCAGTACTTAAAAGGGAGCTTCATAAAAAAGATTGACTTTCTATACAGAGTGCTTAGTGATAGGACAAGGGCCAAATAATAACTTCTATAAATAGGCAATAAACCTAAAAAAGAGATTTAGATTGGATATTGGGAAGAAATTCTTCCTTGTGAGGGTGGTGAGACCCTGGCACAGGCTGCCCAAAGAAGCTCTTGCTGCCTCATCCTTGAAGTGTTCCAGGCCAGCACCATGGTTTAGTGGAAGATGTCCCTGCCCCATGGCAGGGGAGTTGGAATGAGATGAGCTTTAAGGTCACTTCCAATTCAAACCACTCTTTGATTGTTCTTGTCAGAGCCCCCAGACTTCTACTACTGCAAAGTGCTGCAGAAATAGCTCACAGTGAGCTATTGAATAAAGTTCATGTGGGCTTTTCTAGGAACAAGAGAGGTTTTAACTTGTTTTTGGGCTGGGTCTGTCCTGTGAACCATGGAAGAAATCTATCAGTGCTGGCTGAGTTTCATAGCCTCACAATGCTGTTCTCCAAGGTGAAAGCCAAACTTGATATATGAAGTTGAAGTATATTTGCACTTCTGTGGTTCTTTAAGATCTCCCTGTCCTCCTAACATTCCTCATTATTCCTGCAAGAACCCTGATAAATCTGTCCCTCATTACGGGCTGGAAGAGGGGACTTTCCACTTCCACCAGTTTTTCCTCATGTGTTTATACATAGTTACTGTCCTGTTTTGTCCTCTTTGCCTCAAATCAGAGCTCTCCCTCTGGCAAACAGAGCAAAAGGGAACATGACTCAGTTTATGGAAAAGGCATGGCAGTTGGATGCAGGCCCCCTGCAGTGATTTATCCCTTCCTTGACTGCCAGCCATGGGCATCCTGAGCACCTTACATGAATCCTGGCTTCAGTTTTGAGCCCTTTGTGACAAGAAGGGCATTGGGGACAGAAGTATGTCCACAGAAGGGAATGCAGCTGGGGAAGGGGCTGGAGTGCCAGAAGTGGCTGAGGGAGCTGGTGGGGCTCAGTGTGGAGGAAAGGAAGTTTGGGGGGACTTTGTCACTCTCTACAACTCCCTGACAGGAGAGTGAGGTCAGCTGAAGGTGGGCTCTGCTCCCAGGGGACAAGGGACAGGACAAGAGCAAATGGCCTTAAGTTGCACCAGGGAAGGTTTTACACAGTATATAAGGGAAAAATTCTTCACTGAAAGGGCAGTCAGGCATTAGAACAGGCTGCCAAGGGCAGTGGCAGAGTCTCCATCCCCGGAGGGGTTTAACAGAAGTGTAGGTGTGGTATCTGGGGACATGGGTTAGTAGTGGGCTCGGTATGGAATGGTTGGACTCAATGGTCTTAGGGGACTTGCCCAATCGTCCTGATTCTGTGGGTCTGCTCAGCTGTTTTTTCCCACCCTGTGAAGCAGGGCAGCATTATTTCCTACAGCACCAGCCAGAAAGGTGGGATATCACCAACTTGCTTTGAGCCCCTCGTTAATTAGCATAGCATAACCAGAATAATGCTGTTTGAAGCGTGTACACAGCTTTTTTCTTTTTTTTTTTTTTTTGATTCAATGTGGAAGTGGACCTGGGTCTAATGAAGGAGATTTGAAAAACAGAGAGGACGTGCTGCCCCCATAAGGTGCTTGTCAGTAACTCCATGATCATGTAACAAAGCTCCCAAGCATTTTGGGGAAACGCCAAGCTAGGAAATCATTCACCCAGACTAGAACAGCCTTCCTTTGAGGAGGCAGAGACCAGAAATAGATGCATTACCCTCTAAATGAACTTTTTGTCAATTTAGCCCAAGCAGCAGTACCACAAGGAATAGCAAATTATTTTTCTACTGTGCACATTCTCAAAGCTTCATGCTCTAAAATGATCCCCTTGAAAGTGGTTCTGTTTGGCAACAGCTTAGATAATTGAAGTTTTTCCATTTAAAGAAAAATCCATACTATCACAAAAATAGGCATATTCTTGCCTGCTAGTGCCCGGGATTCAAGGGACCACATTAGGCAGCTGAAAGGGCAGGAAAAAAAATGCTAATGTAGGCGTTTCTCTGTTTTGCTTTGTGGTTATCTTTTTTTCCTCTCAGATGGGGTTTTTGGAGTGAAGATGTTTTAACAGGTTGTAAAAGGCCATAATGTAAGCCTAGTGGGAATCTGAACTCCATCCATGGTCTGATTATTTACTGGGTCTCTGATTCCTCTTAGATCTGATCCACGCTTCTAGCTAATCATACATTGGGAGCTTTTTCCCCCAGTAGTTTTTGGCTTTGGGGTGTGCTTTGATCAAGGCAGCAAAGTGCAGGCAGGAGCACCCTCCTGCCACATTTGGCTGAGCCAATATTAGCCTCGGTGCCAAAATGTCATACTGCCATTGTGTGAGATCTTTGGAACAGCTGAGCTTGATGATCTGAGAGGTCTTTTCTAGCCTGAATGATTCTGTGATTCTGTACTTTTATGCAAATAGGCTGTACAGCATCAGCAACCATAGAATCCATTCTTCTTCCTTTGTCACAAGAGGTCTGGATATCCCAAATTCTTTTTAAATAGATGTAAAGGTTTCATCAGTGAAGTTTCATCAGGATATTATGACCTACAGATGATACCTTATAAGTATCAAAGATAAGAAAGTCTTGGTGGCTTGGTATAATGACATTATATTGTCTGGGAGATGCTTACAGCCAATGGAAGTACAAAGTTTTGGTGCAAATGCTGTCCTGGGGAGGCTTAACAGCCAGTAGGCTCCAGTTCAATGCCTATACTGATTTTTTATCTTCTTATGTATATTTAGCTTTCATCCAGCAGAACCTTTTCATTCAAAGGGCCTTAAAGATCTCTATAAATATTGCAAACAAGGATTTACTTTTCCCATAGATTAAATGGAATCACTTCAGGAGTGGAAAGCACAACCATGACACATGAGATTGTGATAAAATCACATCACCACCTCTGCAAGATGAAAATGCAGGTGCACTAAAGGGAGGGGCTTTATTTCAAGCAGAATTCAGAGATAAGTTTCCTTCAGGGACTTATGGTAATGTACAAGGAGATATTTCATGACTGTACTTACATGGGAGCTTAGGAATTTTGCATTCTTGTTTGGAAGACAGTTCTTGCAGTCCCAGTGCTTCTTTGTTATGTGGGGTCGGTGATCAGAGACAGAGACAACACACACTTTCAGGGATCCATGCACCAACAATGGATTTTATTGTTCATATAGATCCTCTTTATATAGGGGATTTGAAACACCTTGGTCTAAACTGACTGGTCTGGTTTTAACACCACCCAGCTCTTTGACCAGTGTGATGTCTGTGGCTTAGGATGGAATGATTGGGTGCAGTCCCTGTTTGGGTTTGAATGTATCCCATCATTGTTCACCGAGGGACCAGTTTATGGAATTGGGCTGGGTTTCTTATTTATAGCTGAATTAATTGCTGAGCCACAGACCAGCTGTGACACTCAGTATTGAACCACTAGACTTTGGCCTTGATCTACCCACTGAAATCAGAAAGCATCTTCTGGTTGATTGACCTGGGCTTTTAATGTGGTCCCCAGTAGTAGCAACCACTTTGAGGTCAGTGGAAGTGATGGACCCCATGTGCTGTTCTCCTTCCTTTAATTGCCTTCTCATTTAAAATATATTTAGTTTCGTAGAATTACAGAATCATTTAAGTTCTAAAGCCTTTGAGACCATTGAGCCCAACTATTCCCCCAGCACTTCCCAGCCCACCACTAATTCATGTCTCCAAGTGCCTCCTCTGAACTTGCTCCAGCATCTCCACGTCCTTCTGATGTTGGACCCCAGAGCTGGAGGCAGCTCTGCAGGTGGGGTCTCACCTGAGCAGGACAGAGGGGCAGAACCCCTTCCCCTACTGCCCTGGCTGTGGGATCAGCCCAGCACATGGGGGCTTCTGGGCTCTCAGCACACATGGTCAATCCTGCTGAACTTCTCACCCATCAATACTCTAAAAATTCTTCTCCCCTGCTCATTCTTTGCCCAGCCTGTGTTTGTGCTTGGGATTGCCCTGACCATGTGCAGGACTTTGTAGGAATACAGCTAGAAAGCCAAGCTGGGAGCACTGTCCAGCTCATGACAGAAGTGGATATGTTAGCCTTAGTAGGCTGCAAGCCTTGGCAACAGAAAGCAGAACCCTGAAGAAGGAATGCAGAAGTTAGCAGTGTGCTTTGTAAGCAGAACTTCCATGAGATAACACATACCTGCACTAGTTAGTAGGAGGCTCTGAATTAAGCAATGTTACCTAGTTACATAAATGTTATAGTTGTGCTATTTTTACTAATTGCTGAAAAGCTCTATAAGCTCAGCTTTGTGAATCAATAAATGGCTCCATGTGTGCAAACCGTGGAGTCCACGTCTCTTTCATCAATTGCCGTCAGGATCTTGGACATGGTCTGGTTGAACCTCACAAGGCTCACACAGACCCACTTCTCCAGCCTGTCCAGATCCCTCTTGACACCATCCCTTCCCTCTGTACAGCAGACACACCACTCAGGCTGGGTAGATGGGGAGGTTATGGATGTGGGAGCACTGTGTGCATCTCCATCCGCCCAACCTGAGTGCTCTGTTTACTGTACTTGCTGCAGCTGCAGGAACTTCATCTTTTATGATAACACACTGCAGGAACACCCATGGGGACATAATAAAGGTTTACTGCAATGAAGACAGATAATGACAACCTTTGGATTTAGTTAAAAAATTCAGATAACTGTTGTTATCATATTTCTAGAGTCCCATTCCTTCTGGCTGGTTTTCTCACAAGCAGCTATTCACAGCAGTGTTGTTCCCATTTCTTCATCAGAACTCCTCCAAGGCTCTCCCTGACTGGCCAAGCCCACCCCCTTTTATCCCAGTTATCTTCACGGGCTACAGCTGCAGCCCATTTAGAACAACTAGGATCCAGGCAAGGCCACTTCTACAATACATATACGTTACTGAGACTCATAGGCCACTTATACAATACAGATATTTTACTGTGGCTCAAAGGCCACCTACAATACATACTAAAATTCAGTGGCCATCTATAGATGACAGTTTCCTAGGGCATCAGTAAGTTACACAGGGTCCTGTGTAATGCCATATACATGGGTGAGTTGGGCAGTACTGCTCCAGCATTACTGCCTCCAGTGACTGCTCATAATTAGGGGCAAAAGAAACCATTCTCCAGCTGAAGCTTGAAAATGCTCTACTTAAAATAATCCAACAATCCTAATTAATGAGCAAATTATTGCAAGCTCTATAATTCAGGAACAATCTGGGTTATTAAATGGCTGTCATCATGTTGAATGGTCATTGTGGTAAACTATACAAGACAGGTACTAAGCCTCTCAAAACTCATGAAAATCAGATGTAAATCTGAAACCTTATCCCTACAAACTTGTCATTTTATAATGCCCTTGGAAATGGTTCTTTCTCATGTTAGCATAACAAAACCTATCAATAAATCTGAAATTTAGAATAAGGCCAAAGCTTGAGCTGGTGTGAGCTGGAAAACTGCCAGGACTTCTTTGCAGCTGTATGAGTTCCACTGCTACAAAATCAGCAATATATCCACATGGGTTTTGGGGTCATATTTGAATTTTTCTCTGAGCAATATTTTACTTTTTAGTCCCTGAATTGTGGTCTACATCAGTCTACATCAAGCAGCAAATGCAATCTCCTTATACAGGGCCAGTGAACTGCTATGGTAAATAAATTATTTGACTTTTCTAAGCATCATTATTTTATCATCACAGTCTGGTCCTGTGGAAAAGAAGAAAAGTAGGAAAATCCTGCTATGGTAATGACATATGGACTTAAAATTCAGCAATTTTCACTGTAAATTAGTGTCCTGGTGTTCTCTGGGATAGAGTTAATTTCCTCCCTAGTACCTGGTATGTGGTTGTGTTTTGGATTTAGGATGAGAATAATGTTGATAACATACTTTTTATAGAAGGAGAAGGTGAAGAAGTAGGGGGAAATCAGAAACATCATGTTTCATCTGAGGATGGACTTTTTTTTAAAGGATGTTTGGGGTTTTTTATATTTTGGGCAAACAAGCAGTGGCATCTTCACACTGCTTCCATAAGTTGTTTTTAGTGATTTATCTCAGGAAAAAACTATTCTTAAAGCTGTGATCTTCTTTGATTTTATATCTAAGCTAGAATTAGTTTTGCTCTCTGAGGAAACATATTAAAGTCTCCAAGGCAGAAAGCATTCTCAAAATTTCTTGATGTTTACATAATTTTGTCATTCTGAATGCATTTTTCACACCTTGAGCAAAGAAAATCCTCAGATTTCATCCTAAAAATCAAGATTCAATCGTCCAAGGTGAAGATGGAATGCTTAAAAGGAAGGAGTGTCTTGTACTGAACCAGGAACCAGGAGGTGAATCAAACTGACACAACAGGTCCAAAATCACTGTGTTTGAAGTTCCTGATCTCAGCATGTCTCAGGAGTCTGGGTGCTTGAAAACAGAACACTGGCTATAAAAATACTGAAATAGAAGTTTTTTTTTTTTTTTTTATCAGAAGGAAAAAATAATGGAGACACATTTTTTTCCCAGATCTTCCAAAAAAGGCCACTGTTTTTAATTAATTTTCCTGATCAGAGACAGCAACATTCTCTACTCACACACACCAGGCTCAACAATATCCAAAATTTAAGCTTGAGGTATCAGATCTATTTGATGCCTACATGTAGAATCAAACAATTTGGGAAAAGAAGTCCATATAGATATGTTACTATGGGATAAACCAGGGAATCATGCAGAAGAAAAGTTTAGCATCTCCATTTCAACTAGGAAGCATTTTGTAGAAAAGCAGACCATGGTGAGCAGCTGCAAAGGAAGGAGCGGGATGGAAGATGACTTCATGCTACAAGGACGGAAATCAAACCCCAGAAAATATGACTTTCCATTTCAGTTTTTATTTTACTTCCTCTTTTTAACAAGTTCACTTTTGAATACCTTAGACCAAAATAAGTGCTAAAGACAACGTTGTTACAGCACCTCACTGGAGCATGGAATGTTACAAACCAAAGAGTATTGCAGGTGAATGAAGGCTTGCTGGGCTTCCAGCAGGATGCTCTCCATGCTGTGGGAGGTGCATGGTGTTGAGGACAGGAGGACTGGAGGAGAGGAGGAGCAGAGGATGGGGTTTCCCAGCACTGCACAGCACACTCACCCCTTTCAGAGCAGCATTTCCAGGGAAGCATTTCCAGTGCTGTGGCATGCATTAGGGACAGGCATTCCCAGTGCCACTGCAGGGTGGCAGATCTGGTGTTCTCAGTCAGGTGTTTTGGCTCAGTCCTGATGGTCCCTGGCAGTGCCATGGGGATGGGCATGGTCATATTCATGCCATTGAATGTGACCACCAACACTAGGTAGGTGCTGCAGAGTGCTCCTGGAATGGACGGCCCTGGTGGGCACAGGCACAGGACTGGTGCTCTGAGAGCTGCACCCTGCGTGGGGATGGTGCTGTTCCAGGTGGGCATGGTCCCCTCCGTTCAGGATGGATGCTGCCTGGGTGGCATGGGATGGAGGTAGATGCTGAGGGGATGGTTGCAGTGGGCTTTGGTGTGCGTAGGCATCATGGCTGGTATGCTGTGAGGAGAGTTGGCCTGATGTGGGATGGCTCGGCATGGAATGGGATGGGTCCATGTTTGTCTGATATGGGGCTGGTTGGCATAATGAGGGGCAGGTTGGTCTGTTGTTGGGCAGGTTGGGGTGATGATATGAGGCAAGTTGGGGTGACATGGGGCAGGTGGATGTGCTATGGAGAAGGCTGGCGTGATGCGAGGGAAGTGGATGTGATGTGGGGAAGGTTCACAGAATCACAGAATCATGGAATAAGCTGAGGTGGAAGAGACTCATCAGGATTGTTAACTCCAGTTCCTGGCCCTGTGTGGGACACCACAACAATCCCACCCTGTGCCTGACAGCATTGTCCAAATGCTTCTGGAGCTCTGTCAGATTTGATGCTGTGACCACTTTCCCGGGGAGACCATTCCAGTGCTCAGCCACCCTCTGGATGAAGAACCTTTTTCTAATATCCAACTCAAACCTTTCCCAACTCAGCCTCAGGCCACTCCTTCAGCTCCTGTCACTGGCCACCAGAGTTAAGACACTGGTATATGCTCCTCTGCTTCTCCTCCTGAGGACACTGAAGACTTCAAAGAGGCCTGCTCTTGTTGCTCACTCTCTTTTCCAGGCTAAACAAAAGTGACCTCAGTTGCTCCTTATAAGTCTGTCCAGACCCTTGACCCTCCTTATGACCCTTCTTTGTGTGAAAAATGCCAGTCACTTGTTGTTAAAATGTTAAAAGTTTTATACTAAAAAGATGATTATAAAAATAGTAATACAATTAGAGTAATAATAATTTGGACAAATTGAATTAGGACAATATGAGACAATAGAGACAAAGAGTTACAGATGTCTGGGTACCTTTTGCTGGGCAGCAAGAGTCCGAAAAAGGACACCCATTAACAAAGGATTAACCCTTAAAAGCAATAGCCTGTTGTATATTCATACACCTCATACATGATGCATAAATTCCATTCAAACACAGGATTCTGTCTGGTCAGTGTCAACTTCTTCCTCTGAATCCTAACAGCGCCTTCAAGGTGGGAAGAAGTTTGTTTCTTTTGATAAGAGAGCAATAAATTCTATCTCTCTGAAAGATTTAGGTGTCCTGTGGCTGCTATCTTGCTGCAAGTCCCTTCTTTAAAAAAAAGTATCTTACATAGCATAGTTTCTATTTTTACATTTTTTATAACCTGAAACTATATTTAACCCACTACTTAAGAGCAATAATACAGCATTACTTTCTAACCCAACACATATAATGTTCATTTTAATATTTGTGAAAAGCCAATCATAAAACACATCCATTTTTCACATTTGGACCCTCTGCAATAGCCTAAGGCCTCTTTTATATTGACATGACACAGATGGATGTGGCACAGGGCAGGCAGGCGGGCCTGTTTTGGGGAGGTGTCACATGGGGCAGGTGGATATGATGCTGAGCAGGTCGGGGTGATGTGGAGGGGGTGCTGAGGGTGACGCCATTCCCGATGCACAGCGCGGAGCCCGGCCCGGCCCTCAGGGTCGCCATGGCGACCGCCCCTCGGCCCCTCCGCCGAACTATTTTCCGTCCCCTCACGTGATGACAACAGCTCCCGCACACGTGACGGAGGGCGTGCTGTCAATCAAACTCCATCTCCTCCAATCATCGCCCGCAATCGGGCGCCGTCCCGCCTTCCGGAAGCGGGCGCTCTAATCGGCGCCGGCGCGCGTTCCGGCGGTTTGACAGGGCCGGCGCAGCGGGGCGTTGATTGGCGTCAGGCTAAGCCAGTCGCAAGTCGAGAAGGAGCGCGGGGTCCCGCCCCCGTGGCGCGCCGGCCAATGGACGCGCGGGAGGTGGAGCCCCGCCCACCCCCCGGCACTGCGGTAATATGGCTCCGTAGCGGGCGGCCGGCTTGGCGTTGCTGCCGCCATTAACCCCTGCGCGCCCGGCGGCCTCGGGGGAGCGGAGCGGGGCCCCTGCGTGAGGATGACCTCGGCTGCCGGTCCCGCCGCCTTGCCGCCCGGCTCCGCCGCCCGCGCCCTGCATGTGGAGCTGCCTTCGCAGCAGGTACGGCGGGGCCTCGGCGCGGCGCTCGGAGGGGCCTCGGAGGAGGAGGAGGGTGTCCTGAGGTGAATCAGGGGTGTCCCCTGACAGTGTGGGGTGTTCTGAGGTGAAGGGGATGTGCTGTTTTAGGTGTGGGATGTACACAGGGGCGTGCTCACTGAGGTGTGGGCTGTTCTGGGCTGCAGGGAGATGTTTCCTGAACTGAGAGCAGCTCCCTGAGGCGTCCAGGGGCTGCTCCCTCGGGTGGATGGGGCTGCTCCCTGCGGTCAGGGGGGGACAGGTGCTCCGTGAGGGGCCAGTGGGGCTTCCCCGAGGTCTGAGGGAACCTGAGACAGAGTCCCCAGGCTGATGGAAGCGGGGTCAAGGGACAGTTTAAACACCTTTCTCGCAGGCTGGTAGGAAGGCCAGAGGCAGCATGGGGGCAGGGGTCTGTGCCTCTCTCCAAGGGGAGTCAGGTGCTGTTTCCTCTCCCAGAAAACTACTTCTGTGCCTGCAAAAGATCAGACTAAAGGTGAGAATTGCAGCAGGAATAACACCGTGAAAATCGGGGTTAAACTTGGGCACCTCGTGGGGCTGGAGCAGCTGGGGTGTCCCCTGCTCCTTCTCTTGCAAGTGTGAGGATATAACATGAGGGGTATTCTGAAAAGTGCTGAAATGTTCTCTCCCCGTTGCGTCCTTCCTTCACCCAGCTCTGTTTTTCCTGTTTGCTGATAGTTGGCTTTTGGCTTACTGGGCATTTGTCCCATGTTTTCATTTTGGAGAGCAATGATTTTAAGTGAGGAAGACCAGGTTCTGCTGAGCATTGAGCAATCCCTATCAAACCGACTCTGTGCCCTTTCCCCTCTTGCATGTGGTCACTTTGATTGTACAGGAGCTGGAGCAGGACTGGTGAAGGCAGGAGTAATTAGCAAAATTTTGTTCTTCTTTAGAAATAGTGTAAGATGTGAATGTTGTTTTGGCTCATTGACTCTCAGTGCAGTGGATGTTATTATGAGTTAGCCACACAATCTGTTTTACTTGAGCTATGGTGGGAATATAAAGAGTACCTAAAGAAAAAATCAATAGATGTTAATGAAGTGGATCTATAACTGCTCTTTTGTTAAACATGTTATGGAAGACATCCACTTGGGGGCAAAGGAGGGAAATGGAGGTGGCTGTTGGCCACCACTTGTGAGCAAGTGCTTGCTCTGAATGTGGGTCTGCTCTGTGTTAGTAAACATAAACATGAACGCTGCTCTGTACGAACAGGAAACAATGGATTGTCCATGAGATCAAGTATGGCTTTCTCCTTGCTGAATTTTTGGCTTTATTCTTTCTCAGGCTTGTGCAAGGACCAAGTGAATGCTGCAGGGAGAAGCCTGAGATATTAGTCATTGGATTTCATTTGTGAAAGTGAGACCAAAACACAGGGTTCTTCTTGTAGGAGCAGACACTTTTACAGGAGTTCCTAGGAGCAGAAATTGAGTCACCGATTATAGGCTGTTCCAGTTGAGTAAATATTTAGTGAGGATGCTGCTTGTATGTTAATTGCAGCAAGTGGAGGTCTGTGACAGACTGAGGTATCCTGCTGTGTGCTGTGCCAACACAAGGACCGTGTGCTGAGGGATCTGTGTGCTGTGTTTACTTGGAATCAAAGTCAGAGGCTCAGCTGAACACACTGATAGCAAATCACCCTCTTTCTTTGTATTCTCTGAGCTCAAAAGTTTGTTACTGAAGTGCAAGATACCTTGAAGGGGCTCTGTTGTGGTGTGGTGTGGGCTCAGCATGCTGGAGCTATTTTGCTGCAGAATTATGAGAAAGATAAGTCATTCCTTCCATATTGTACCACCTCTGTAATGCCACAGTCTGGCTGACCCAAGCTGTGTGATGCTATGCAAGGTAATTGTTTGCTGTGTGCCAGCACAAAATCAGCTCAGTGATTTGCTTCAGTAGCTTTCTCTAGGACACCCAAAGCCACATTTGTTTGACTATAAGATGTTATAGTGACTATAAGAATTGAGAGCAGGATGGTCTGAGTCATGGCTATAATTCTCTCCAAAGACAAATTCTCAACTGTGAATTCAAAGAGAGTGCTTTTAATGACTGAAGTGACTTTTTAAGGGCAGAAGTACTGCCAGTGTAATTTGGATTTAGTCTAGCTTTAATTGTTCCAGTAACATTCACATTGATTAGAAAACAATGTTCCTGCTACTGACACTCTTGCAGGAGTGAAAAGTTAAGTCTGAAACCTTTTGCTACTGTGATGATACTTGTGTCAAAAGTGACTGACCTCTTCTGTAACTTGTTTGTGTGGTGGGATGACTGGGGCAAAGAATGCTTTTTGCTGTTGTATTCTGTATTTTAAGAAAGAGAAATAGAGGATATGGCTGTAAAGAAATGCATAAAAATCCCATTTGAATCCCTTGGTAATTGTGTCAGGATGTTGTTTTCTTTTGCTGTACAAGTTGGCACAACAGAACTGAAAATGTGAAATAACTACACTTCAGGAGCAGAGATTCTTTAGTAATCTCTCTTTGCAGTTGGTAGATGCAAGAAAACTGGGAGTGTCATAATAACTTAAGGATTTCTGAATGCTCACACTGTTCAATCCTGTCATTGGAAGCAGTTCAAAGCAGTGGAGGGGCTGGGGACCCAAACCTTTCAGACTCTTCTACATCCTCAGTGGAAGGGGTTGGACAGAAAGATGCAGCCTGAGTGTACAGAGGCAGTCATGCCTCAGTCAAATGATCTGCTGAGTGCTGCTGTGCTAATTGCTGGCCAAAACAGAGCTCATGTGTGCTTGTCCAGGGACAGCAAAGCACACAGTCATGGACTGCAGAGCCACTGCCTGGCAGGGTGAATGTGAGGGAGGGAGGGAGGGGGATCTGTCTGCTGAGTAGGGATGTGCTGGTAAGGAGGCAAGGGGTAAATTGTGCCACTGTGCACAGCCATGAGTAGTGTCAGACCAGGTCTCCCAGTATTTTCTGTATCTTTCAGTTCACAAGCATCTCTTGACAGTGGAAGTTCCTGTGGAGAGGAGCAGCAATGAGGTTTTGGCTACAGGTGTCACAAGTGTGTTTTAAGGTAGAGCAAAACAGAGCAAGCAGTGAGTGAAACTTGTCAAGGACACTCTGTGGCCTCCATTAACATTAAGGCTGGGGTTCCTAAAGCTCCAGTTGGAGTTTATGCACTTGTATGAGTCCAAGAACAGTGCTCATTGTACATGGCTCCTGTGCCTTCCACACCAGCACCTCTACCCCCAGGGTTTGACCGTCCAAACACCTCCTTATCCATCTAACAGTCCACTCACCAAATCCATCTCTCCAGTTTGGAGAGGGGGTGTTGTGGGGGAGTGAGTCAAAGGCTTTACAGAAGTCCAGATAAATGACATGTGTAACTCTTCCCTTGTCCCCTGATGTAGCCACCCCATCACAGAAGGCCATCAGGTGGCTCAGGCAGGACTTTGCTCTGGTGAAACCGTGCTGGCTGTGGAATCACCTCCCTGTCTTCCATGTGCCTTAGCCCAGCTCCTCAGAGGATCTGTTCTGTGATGCTCCCAGGCACAGGGGTGAGGCTGACAGGGTGGTGGCTCCCAGGGTCCTCCTTTCTGGCCTTTTTAAAGATGAGTACTGTGCTTCCCCTTTTCCAATCACCTGGCACTTCACCCAACTTCCACTATCATGGAGAGTGGCTTGGCAACTAAATCAGCCAGTTCCCTCAAGACTCTGTGATGTGTCTCGTCAGGTCCCATAGACTTGTGCACATTTAGGTTCCTCAGGTGGTCATGAAGCCAACCTTAGAGTGTGAGGGGCTTTGTTCCCCCAGTCCCCATCCTGCTGTCCATCCCTTCAGGATGTGCAGGAAGAGAGGTTGTCATTGGAGATGGAGGCAAAAGAGTTGTTGAGTACCTCACCCTTCTCATCAGCTGTTACCAGTTTTCCAGCCTTATTTACCAGGGGGAAACACCTTCTTTGGCTTTTTTTTCTGGGTAGCATACATGGAGAAGCCCTTCTTTTGTGTCTCCTACCAGGATCGGTTCCAGATTCAACTCGGGTTTCTTTCTTTCAAGATGTGCATCACTCATACACAACATTTTGGGCAACATGGCAGAAAGGGGGGCTTCAAAATGTGCTGGCAGATGTGTTTGAAGGGTCTTGTGTAGGAAAAGTGAAGAAAGTTACTGTGTGGGCCCAGGGCTGTGCATGAATGAGACTTTAAACTAAACAATGAGAAAATAGTGTCTTTTTAAACACTAGTTTTCTGTTACTCTTGTTACATATTCTCCTGAGTTATCTGGAAAAAAAACCCTGATTCTTAAATATTTTACTTCCCCTTTCCTACAAAATATGGAAGGAGGGGAGCAATCAGAATGCGTGGAAAGTGTTGTATTGGAATATTGCTTTCACTTCTCTGACACACACTGTCTTTAAATGCTGAGTGGGAGGGAAGTGCTGCTCCAGTGAAAGGCCACAGTGTGAGTGACCTGCTGATCTTACTCAGTTGTATCCATACCCAGCTGCATCAGTGTTTAGTGTTTGTTAGAGGTGAATTAGGAGGAGTAGTTGTTAAAGTTACTGGAAAATTGTAATTTCAGCCCAAAAGACTGGGGCTGGAATTCTGCTATCTGCTGTGTACCTTCTGCATTTTGTAAGGGATGCAGGGGTTTTTTTCAGACCAAATGATCTGTTGATAAGTTAAACTGTTATATCCAAAAGCTGTACTAAATCAGTTTTGATGCTTTATTTAGGATGTTTGTGGTGGGTTATGGAATGCTCTTAATTGAGCAACTTTCTAGCTAAAGACTGAAGTCTCATTTATGAAGGGAAACTGACTTCTTTGCTCTTGATTTATCATCCAGCAACAAGATCAGCATTAATATGCTTCAGGTTATTAATCATCATATGCTGTTTGCTTGTGCAACCCAGAGTGTCCTTTAATGCTTCTTTAAGGTCAAAACTGCCACTGTTTTGTTTTTGTTGTTGTTTCTGTAAGGCCCTGTTTACTTTGGGGTGCTTCTTTCTGAGTATCATCTTGATATTCCCCGGTTATTCCCACAGCTGGAATATGGAATGTGGAATGTGGACCAGTGCTCCCTTCCCCAGGGTCATGTTAAGAGGCTTAAGGGACTTGCCTCAACTGCTGCAGTGTTATTAATGGATGGGACTTGCACCCTGATCTTCTCTTCTATCTGGTGGGTTAGTTCCCATGCTGTGTCAAAGAAGCAGCTGCAGTTTCTTTCAGTCTTTCATCTTGAGACTAAACACTTGCTTAGACAAACTCAGAGAAAAGCATCAATAAGGAAAGATGTTATTTCTAGCTACTTCTTCTAAAAGGTTTTGGTGAAAGATGGAAAGACTGTCTAGTTTCCCATTATTTGCATCTTATGTAAACACCTAGCAAGAAGAGCTTTATCTGGCCACTGGGCAATATTTGCCCACTAAGGTTTTCTTAGCCATAGTTTAGAGCAATGTTTTAGGGTGTGCTGACAGTTGTTACTCTTTGGAGCTGTGGTGTTTGCCAGCTCGCTGGATCTGTCACTCTTGATGTTACAGTGACCATAACCAAATACAGCTGTTGAAACAATACCCAGGAACAACTTTATTTGCCCAAGACTCTGCATAGGCACATGATTTGGCTTTTGAGTCCTTCCTGCTAACATTGTCTGTAAGTTAATTCTGTGCATTGAGTCTTGTTTTGCCACATCTGTTTGTGTCCCAAGACTGAACGTGTCTTCTGTACCTGCCCCTACAATATGTTTTAAATAAGAGGCTTTTAGAGTCTTTGTGCAGAAATGAGCACAAAAAAAAGCTACAGAAGATTGTCACAGTGAGTCGTGTGAACATCATGAGCTCCCATCAGTTTTAGTCTTAGTTCTTTCATTCATTTTGGACTCTAGAGTGAATGGTGTAGATTTTCTGCATGTGATTATGGGGTACAAAGAGAAGATTTGTTGTGCCAGCTGAACAGTTACCAGCTGTTTACATCCTTGGGGGTGGAAGTTGAGTTCTGAGTTGCTCCTCAGTGTAAATGCAGTTATTTAGTGAGGAAGTAGTTCAGAGGTTTAGCTGGTAGGAAAGGGTGCAGGGAAGGAGAGATCAGAGAACACAGCTGTCTTTCAAGAGTAATAGGTATTCTTAAGTTTTTTCAGTTATAGTATAGTTATCTGTTTTCATTATGTTGCTTTAGTTAAAGGAGCAGATAATGCCATAGGCTAAAATATTTTGTTAGACCTAACACTGACTTCAGATGCATTCTTTAACTCCATACTGACCTTGCAAAGGGCTGTTTTGCATTCAGATAGCTGGAAAATAATTATATTTCTGCTTGGACCATGTCAAGTATTGAGACATTCCTTATTCTTCCTGTTTTACTTTCTCCTTGTGTGAATTAGGGCAGACTTGATGTCTTTTGAGCATCTCCCATTTGCTGCCTGTTCCTGCTGAAGCTCTCAGTGCAGGACAGGAGCAGGAGTAGCCATGGCAGGGGGTATGGATGACTACAAACCTATATTGACCATTGAGGTGTTCACATGAAAACTGCATAGCTGTTTTCCTTCTTAAGGGAAACTTTCAAAAGCCTTTCAGATGCCCAGAAGTGTAAAGGAAAGGAGGCACTTTGATTTAAGGATCTGTAAACTAAAATTCACAGTTGTGCATCTTAGAAAACTTTGAGCCCGTGTTGATGAAATAGCTTTGATTTTTCTTGTGGGTAAATCGTTCTGCACAGGTTCAGTGTACCTGGTTCCTTGCATGAGATCTTTGGGAATGGGAGGGATGTGATGTATGTGAGTGTGTTGCACCTTCACAGGAAAAAAGGTGTAGTTGTGTTCCTACAGTGCATCTTCAAACCAATGTTGTCCTCAGTTCTGATTCCTAGTAGAAATTGTTTTCTTAAAGGCACTTGCAAGAAAGTAGCTTCATCTTAGAAAGGGAAAGCAGTTCCTGGATGGCTGGTGGTCACTTGACGTGGGGAAATGGAGATAGGAAGGAGGCACAGTCATGAGGAGAACTACAAGTGATTAATTATGGCTGTATTTGAACTAATTATGGCTGTGTAGCTTTGAGGGCCTTGCTGTCTTCAAGTGTGTGCTGGAAGACATTAAAACAGAATTCCTTAAAATTCCTTATGGTTTGTCCCACAAAAAGTGCATATCAAATGCTTCTGCTTTGCATCAGAAGTAGATCTGAAAGCCCATTTGATTCTCTTGACTCTGAACTGTGGAAAACTGTTAAATTGCAAACCTCATAAATCTTCCTAGCAAGTGTGTAAATTAGAGTACAAACTTTTTCATGCCCTTCCTGTGGTTTTAATTAGCCATACATCTAGGTAATGCCTAAACTTCCCATGTACATTTCTTGGATATTAAAAGCTTTGTTTTGCAGCAGAGGTGACCCAACCTTCTGCAAGATATGCTCCACTAAAAAAAAAAAGGTATTAAATTGGAAAATGAGGCAGCTTGAAAACTTATGTAAAATCAATTATGAATTTTTGTCTACCATTTGACTTCAAGAGATTGGATCATGTGATTGCTTCTTAATATTCAAACTGGCACGGAGAGGTGAAAGCAAATAGTGAAAATCTGAGGGAGTTGATAGGTGCATTGAAGGTGTAGAGCAGTGCTGTGATAATAAATAATGCTCACGTTGACTAAATATAGATCATATTTTGGTGACTTTTTTGTGTTTTAGGGCTGGAGGTTTTATGCTTTTTAAGAAAAACACCCAGCTCAACCTGTCTGCTATGAGCTACAAGGCACACAGAGCCCTCTGTTTTAATGTGACTTAATTCTGACAAATATGCAGACTAAATCTAAATAGCTGACATTGCAAGCTCAGGTCCATTCAGTTCAAAACCAGTGGATTTGCTGGAGTAACATTTGTGTTGCTAACTAATCTTTGCCTCCTGCTTTAATGCTAAAATAGTTGGAAGGATTTTGTTAAAATTCTTCCAGAGCTTCTGTGGGCCATAGAGCAAGGAAGCAAGCTATGAAATTCATGTGAAAGCCAGGTAAAAACAGAGTGTGTACCAAGTCATACAGAGGTCAGAGCTGATCCTGATCAGAAAAGAATTCAGGGAATTTACTTCCTTGACAGGATTGTGAGGAAGGCAGCAGTCTGAAAACAGAGATGGTGCCCAGAGATGAAGACTGTCTAGGGTACTCCATTAAAGGCTAAGCAAGTAGACCTGGTGCTGAAATTTTAGCCAGTGTTGAAAGTTCTTTGTTCTGGAAATACAATAATAGTTTTTCAGCTCATCAGGCTTCTGAGAGAGCCCTGAGTGATGACTAATTTTGGTGAATTTGGGCTAAGTAATTTATGTAAACTTTTACTTTGCTTGTACAAGATGATTTCCCAGCTTTCTTAATGCTGGTTTTACCATTGTATTTACATTTCAAGTTTCTGGTTACATGGGTTGTATGGAAAGTCATCAGGAATGGGATGGGTGGGGCAGCCTTTTTCAAATTTAGTCACAGATACATAAAACTTTCTCCCTGGACAATTGATTTTAAGCTTCATTCTGGAAAATGTATTTCTATTTATAAAATTCTTTGAAAATCTGCCTGAGGAATTTCTGAAACTTGCTTATGGCCATGGGTGCAGTGAGCCCACTGTCACTTAGCAACATCTGGAAGTTGTCAGCCAAACCCTCCATTCACACAGGGGACTGTTTGGTGGCATCTTGGATGGTTCTTGCTGGAAGAAACCAAACTGCCTGCCTTGCTTAAGTTCAGATACTCCCTTGACACCTTTGCAAATTTATTTAGCATGTCAAAGGGTCTGCTGAGAGCAGAATTCATGAAGGGTGTTGCTAAAAGAGCCAGTGCTAAAGAGGGAACACTGCTACTGGGAGAAGGCAGATGTGGGACAGGGAGAAGACAGAGCTCCCCCTTTGCCAGCTGTGAGCCATTAGATCATCCCAGCTGTGGCAGCAGGATGGGCTCCATGTGATTAGAATGGGCTTTGCTGTTGTCCATATTAGTGACCTGAGCTTCACAATTGATGCTTGGGGCCAGAGCTGGAGTCGGTGGGATGGCTGAGTGCCAGAAATAGAAAATGGTGTTTGGCTGTGTTCTCATCCAGCCTGGATATACTGACTTTTCTTTTTTTTTTTTTTTTTTTTTTTTTTATCTGAGGGTCATCAGATTCTTTTAAGGGAATAATGAAGTGGTTAAGATGGAAGAGGAATCAGAACTCTCCATGCTTACTTTTGCTAACCATTCTATGACCTTGAGCAAATAATTCTGAAATTCCATGAATACTTGAGGCTGTTGTAGGTAGTCCTGTTCTCCTGCCACGAGCAGTCCTGACCTTGTGTTAACAGCAGTGCACTTCTCTCTCATTTGACTTACTCCTTTTCTTACCTCCCTGCTGTGTCATCTCTACAGTGATTTTTATTAACGATACCAGATTATTAGACAAAAAGCAGTCACTAGCTTATCACTTCTGTTTCTCAGGCCTGGAGGAAAGCAAAGAGTG
This sequence comes from Melospiza georgiana, assembly GCF_028018845.1. NCBI lineage: Eukaryota > Metazoa > Chordata > Aves > Passeriformes > Passerellidae > Melospiza > Melospiza georgiana. The sequence continues at coordinate 14,882,351 of NC_080431.1, forward strand.
GCATCTGGATAAACTTAAGCTGCAGAGCAACTTAAGTGTTGAAGTCTGCCTCCTCTGTGGTGGTGGGCACATCGTGTAGCTGTAGAGAGGTGAATTTAGGCAGATGTTACCCTTACTTACCCAGTTAGTTACCCTTACTAACTTTTGGTTTTGGCAGCTTTACCTTGGTTTCATTTTTTGATCCTCACCATAAGACTGCACAAAACACATTGTGCAGGATGGGAACGTGCTGAGGGTGGCATTCTAGGCAGAGGTAGTGAAAGATTACGGTATCTTAGTGTTGAGGGGACTAAAGCATGGGGGGACCGGACAGTTTCAGTCCTTTAGACCTCAAAAGACGTGGCAGACTGTCTAGAATCACCTGATGGAAAAGCCATCTTAACAAGGCTGATGATGAAATGCTTGGTTGTGGAGCAGTGTGATTTGTTTAGAGTGCAGCTGGCAGTCACTGGGCAGGGATGGCTTTGCTGCACTCCACAGCAGCTCTGTTCAGATGCTGTTGCAGTGTTCTGGGAAGGAGCTGTTCTGCCTCTGCAGGCGTGAGGGATGAAACCTGATGGTAGGTTCTGCTCTTCAGATCTCTCCTACAGCTTTCCTGATCAGACTTTGTGTATCTTTGGGATTGCTGTCTGCTTATCACTGTGCTGTCTTTACATGCAGCAGTGTTTTTAAAATGCACTTAGGATTTCTCCTAATGGAAAATAAGTGTATTTCTTCTCCTGGTTTGTAGTCATTTGTCTTCAACATAGAAGGAAGTACTAATTTCTTTCATGTGAATCAACATGTAGTTGTTATATAGCTGTTGCTTTTAATCAAATGCAACTTAGAATGGCAATTAAAGCAAAGGATAACCAGGCCTGTAATGTAATTTCACTGCTCCATTGGTTTTCTTGGGAACTGCAAAGGTCTAGGACAGTTTTAACCAAAATAACTTGTGTCACAACCCCCTGAGAATGACCTGTTAGACCTGCTGTACCACTGTGCTAAGAACTGATCCAAATCTGCCCCTCTTAAGGCTGCATGTGCTGAATTGTGAGCTCTTGGAAAGGTTAAACAACCTTTTCCATTGTATGTATTCTGCAAAAATAGCTTTTTTTGTGCTGTAGGATATCTCACTAAGATACTTGCTTTAGATGCCCCTCTGAGGTCTTCAGTCCTGTATTGCTGGTAACCTGTACACTCACTGAGGAGATAGCAGTGAAAATTAGCTATACTCATTGCATGTTTTGCTCTTTTTTAAAAATGAAAACAGGTCCTGCATTATCATCTTGCACTCACACTGGCCTTTTTGAAGTTGAGTGACTCATGAGGCTGTCAAGGCCCTTAGATTGTTTTATAGCCCTTGTATTTTGAATTTTAAGGTGAGCTTTTTAGAATGACTGTTCTGGTGCAGAGCATCTTATCCTGGGGGAACCTCCCTCATGATGAAGATTTCTTGACACTTTTACAGAAAGAGCAAAATAGCTGAAACTTGTCACTATAAAGAAGGGACCCTTTTTAGCACTTCACCTAGAAGGAGGAGGAAATGAAAGAATTGTGTGTTATCTGCAGCTGGTGCATTCACCATACTGGTTTATTCTCTAAAAAGAGTTGCTTTTGCAGTTTGCAGTGCTCTGGTACCTCATTGTGAGCTGCCTCCCCTTGGCTCATGGCAGTGCCAGGCTCTGCTGCCCCTCGTACACTTCAGGCTGATGGTTTCATTCCAGCCATTCCCTGCCTTCAGCCTCTTGCTGCTGCTTGTGCCCTCCTTGGTCTGCTCAGCTGCTGCTCCAGCCATACTGGGGAAGTGAGCTGGTGGCACTAACCCAGCAAAAGGGAGATGTGGTTGGTTTCCATCCACACTGGTTCCCAGACAGGGTTCTGTGAGCAGCTGCACGAGTGCTTGTTATGGTATGAGGAACAAGAAAGGGTGGTGCAGTGCTGGGGGTTGGCACTGTTGGGCTGATGCTGGTGCTGGCTGAGCTGCAGCACAGTGGGGTTTTTGTTTTGTGTGTTCCAGTGTCTCCAGCACAAAATGATATCAGATGCATAGAAGCTAACACTAGATATTTAAAACTTCCCTCAAAATTAATATTTGCTTTGTCACAAAACAAAGCCCTTGATGAGGAGTTCTAGAATCTATTTCAGTTGTCTTTGGGTGTGTCTTTGCAGCTGATAGTCTCCTGGTTTAAGCTAATTATCTTTGATCAGGAGAGGTTAATTAACTCAATGTTGCCAGTGTAGAGTTCTGAGGAAATTTGAATAATTCAGTGTAATATCAGTGAACATAGTGGGCGAATGGGAAGATTTATTATCAGGATTAAAGTCTCTCTGTCATCATGACTTCACTAAATGGATTGGAGGAGAGTTCTGGCTAAGCTGCAGATTCAAATACTCATTACCTGTTGCACATTGAGTTCTTAACTATGTTGTGGTCTCTAAATCTCTCCCAGATTCAATTATCTTTTTCCAACAGGTTTAGGAGAAGTGTGACTTTAACCCCCAGATGCTGAAGGGTGCTAGGAAGTCACAGATCATGGAGAGATAAGGACTCACATCTTGTTCAGAAGTGCAGGTGTAGGTTAGGACACTCCACAGTTTTTGGTTTTTTTTCCCCAAACCTCATTGACCTCATTGTGTACTGTAAGTGGTAAGAAACTTGTTTAACTTTGCTTGAGAGCTAATCAATGAAGCATATTCCTTAAAGCAGGCACACAAATCAGTTTGCAATCCTAAAGAGACCTGGAGAAAATTGCTGTCTTAGTTAGAGTACAGTGTAGGCTGTTCTTTGTAAGGGATGAAAGGCAAAAAAGATAACAAAAATGAAGGGAATGAGCGTGGTAGTTGATTGATTTCACTGCTACTGCTTTCTCCTGATGTTAATTAAAAGAGAGATGGCACATTCAAATCTTGAATCATTTTTATAGGTAGCAAAATTCATGTGCAAAGCTGTTTCTTAAGAAGTGTTTCAGTTGTATATAAAAACAGCCAGGGAAGCTACCCAGCTTTGAGGTTAGATGTGGAAAAAATATTAAAGGTCTATATGGCTTCTTTTAAGTGAGGCATAATATTTCTGTTGACATTTTTGATACCACTTTCTAAGAAAATAAGACCATGTAGTCTCACAGAGCGTTTTTTCTTTATTAGGTTGTTTTGTTTTTAATTTTTTAAGTTTTTGTATATTTGTAATAGAGGTACCTGGGGATCCCATCTCAGGCTGTGTTTATAGTCTGAGTCATAAATAGACTTTGAAGAGAATGACTCAATCGGTGATTTTTAGGCTGTCAAACAAAAATTGAATATTCCTCATACCTTTCCATAAAGGAAAACTGATATATCACTGGAGTGGTGTTAAGTGACATCAAGTGTCATACTATGATTCTAAAACTGATTATGGCCTTTCAACTCTTGTTAAAAGCCTTTAATACAAGCAACAAACAGGAAAATAGTCTTCAAATTTTGGTTTCAAAAGCTTTTAAAATGTGCTTTTGGTCAATCAGCTTTTAAGGTGGCTTGAGCCTTGCAAATAAAGACACTTTTGGGAAAAAATGGTGTAAGATGAGCTCTGAGGTAAAAGTATGCACTAAGCAGTTGTTTGAGGCTTGTTGGTATATTGTGGTGATCCACAAAGTATGTGGAGCCATTTGTCAATGTCCCCATGGTAGTGGGTGAGACACTGGTGAGTTGAGGGATTGATTGGGAAAATATTCCACTGAAGGATTTGGTGAGAACTCGATGTATTTGAGTTGGCAGTTCACTGAGTGCTGCATTCCTGGGAGGCTGATTGAAGCATGGGTCTTTGAAGTTACAATAGAAACAACAGCTAAGCAATGATTTAAGTGTGACAACCCTGCAAAAGGGCTTTGTTAACTAGTTAAGTTTTATAAGAAGTTAATAATGTAAAATATTTGTCAAAGATTAAGGGTGTGATGTGCCTTGAAGCTAAAACCTTAGTCACAGCTATTAAAGCTGTTGGGCACAGAGAGGAGATTGATTTGATCTGATGATTTTCATTCAAGGTGCAGTAATGTAGTAAACCAAGATAATGTTGGAGTTGGATAAAATCACTTAAACTAAATATTTTAGTGACATATCCTCCTGTATTCATTCCAAGGGAAAAGGACTCTCTCATCACAGCAGATGGTAACTGACAGTGAAAATCTCAAATTTCACTGTGCCCTTAATTTTCCCTGAAAATCTTGATATGTCTTCCTGATGTATTTTACTTTTATTTAAGGTTGTGAGAGCAGTTTCCAGGATTACCATGAAATCAGGAAGCTTTGTTCAGCCAGTTCCTTATGGCTCTGGATTAGCTGGTGGTTGGTTTGAGCTATTTGGCCATTAATGCTTGTTGAAAATAGCTTTGGCTGGGAAGTGTTTCCAGTGAGATGATGCAAAACATCTGGTGATGCTGCTGCTTGTTTGAAGCTGATAGCATCACATTGCTTGGAACTGCTCAGAGTCAGGGTGATATAGTTATATGGGATAAAAATGACATATAGAACATGAATAAAAACAGCTTCTCTTGAATATCAGAGTTGCTGAATCCAAGCTTGTAGGTGCTTATTGCTTGTCCTGTGGCTTTGCAGAATCCTGGCTGTTTACACTTGCTGTCTGACAGAGAAAACTGAGTGTTTGGTGGGATTTTGTTTTTACAACACTGCTTTGGGAATCATTAAAATGCTCTGAAAAAAGAGAAAGGGTAATTTTCAATCTAAGAAAAGTTTTGAATTTTTTTCCTTATTTTTAGCGCCGTCTTCGTCATCTTCGGAATATTGCTGCACGTAACATTATTAATAAGAATGGTCACCGCCTCTTGGATACCTACTTCACTCTTCACTTGTGTGGTAACACCAAGATCTACAAAGGTAAACCAGCCTTGCTATCAACCTTTTTGCTAGTTAATCTTTGAATTCTTATGATATGAATTCTCTTTCTTCCTTTTATTTTTTTTGGCTTGACAACTTTCTGCCATTAGTTGCATCACCTTTGCGAACACTGGAAAAGAGCTCTTTAGTTTCCTCAATTTCATGAAAGCTTTCAGTGTTAGCAGACAAGGAGGCAAAACAGATGACAGGTTTTTGTAGTCTTTTAAATCACCCTATTTTTGTCATTGTTCTTCCCTGAGTGTTGATCTAAGAAACTGGGGACTTCCAAGGGCACATTTTTGGTTGCCTTTTGTGGGGAAGAGTGTCCCACTATGTGCATACCAGCTGTTTTACAGAGCCTACATCAGCACATACTGTTATCAAAATTTTCAAAAAATAGAGTTGTCAGCCAATGCCATGAAGCATCCAGGCACCTGTTCTAGTTTAGATAATTGTGTTTGAACATTAGATCTCCTCTCTTTCTTGCTTTTGTTTCCCACTATGGTATATAGTTCATTGTGGAGAGATGTTATTAAAAATACATTTTCATGCTCCTTTTGGTATGCTTGGAGATGAATTTTGATTTTTCTCTTAATTTTTATTTTCATCTGGCACAGTGACACATCTGGCATCTTGCCTTGCTTTTTTTACCAAGGTTGGTGTTTTAGAAGGATAAGAATACAAAACTTGAGCTTGCTGCCTGGACTTTTTTGTGGTAGTTGGTTAAACTGGTCACTGATGACTTTTCCTGCAGTGTTTGGTATTAGGGACTCTTCTGCATTTTATCAAAGCTTTATCTCTGATCTCCAGTGGGCAGGGATATTGTACAAAATCTGTATTCCTGCCTCTAGAGCTAAAGTTTTTTAAGCTCTTGCTTTGACTGGGAAAGCCAAGGTTCATGTGCCAGCAGTTGATTATTCCCATTTAAACACAGGGTTGTTGGCACCTTTGTCAGGTAACTTGGCTGTTTCCTCTCTGAGCACCTGGAACAGATCACCATCGCTCTGCAGGAAAGTGCTGTAAATTATTTATCCCAGCTGCTGTGTTCCAGGAAGAGCAAACCAGTGTGGCAAACCAGTCATTTTTGCAAATGTCATCCAAAATCTGTTAACTACTGTGCCATGTTCTTTCATCAGAAATCAAAGCCTTTTAAAACCTGGGGGTTATCATGGGTATAAAGATGAAATACTAAGCTTAAATCATGACTTGTAATAGGTGTGAAGGAGTAATTTTAGTCAAAACCATGACTGAATTTCAAACTCTATCTTATGAATTGGTTACTAATAAACTGTACCCACTAACAGTTGTATTTCTTGATTGTTACTTATTTTGTTTTTTTCTGTTTCAAATACTAAGATTTTTATCAGTGTTTAATCTAAAGGGTTATTTTTTACTTATTTTTCTTCAGAATTTTATAAGAGTGAGGTGATCAAGAATTCTCTGGTAAGTTACTTTAATGTGAAAAAACTTTGTTTTAAAAATTGTGTATTTAGTACAGTATGTTGATTTCTCTGCTGAATACCATAACTGTTTAATGTGTCTTTCCACTGTTTGGTTCTGTTAGGAGCAGTGTGTTCTCCTCCTTTTCAGATTCTTTTTATGAAGGTTAGAAAAGGGAGCTGCTGAGTAGTAGAAATGCTGATTTCTATTAACATCTTTGTGTTGTGTAGGAAAACAGCAAGGAGCATGTACCTGCCAGATATATACATGTATTCTTTGAAGAGCTAGTAGCTGTTAGAAACTGAAGTTTAAAAACATGTTAGATTTTCTAAATTTTTCAGTTTAGATGAATGAAGGGGCCAGAACTAAACAGTTTATTACTGTTTAGTTACTGAGGAAGGATAATAATAGAATAGGAGTAGGATGTTGCAAATGTTGGCTAAGGGAGTTTGAAAACCTGCTGAAGACTTTAATTCCTGCATTACCAAGGTAAATCTGCTCCATTTATAGCACCCTGGGTAAATGCTTTGAAACCCTCCTGAATGAAGGAAGAGCTGTCTGCTTACTCAAGGCTGCTAACTTACCCAGTTTTTCTTGTTAGGGTTTTTAGTTCTGTCTATTCTAAATCAGGAAAAGGAGAAATGAAAAGGGAGACTAACCACAGGATATAAGAGATGGAATAACAAAAATATAAATAAAAAATGTCTTGAGGACATCTTGTATATTACCTGGTATTCTTGGGCCTGAATAGCTATGAAATATTCCTTCTTGTTAGGAGGACTTGATTAATGCATTTCTTCTGTAATCTTTACTGGGTAACTCTGCCTCTCCCTTCTTTTCAGAGGCATCCTATTTCAAATTGACTCATTCCAGTTCAGGGATGCTAGAAAAGCTAAGCAGCTTTTCCAGGCTGCTTAAGCACTAGAAGGGAAGGTGAATTCTTTCTTGGGGTGGTGGATTCTTACCTTTTGTTTTGCAGGAGCTACTGTTTCTGTGTTCAGCAGAGGAGGGAGAGAAATAAATATAAATAAAAGCACCTTCCCATATCTGCCTTTGGACACCCTGTTGTGTCTTGGCACTAGTAATGTGGGGTTGACTTGGTTTTGTTACAGCTTGGGTCAGTTCTTTAGATGTTGTTAGAGATGAGTGGAAATGCTTGGAACACATCATCTTTGTAAGTCTGAGTTCTGGTGGAATTTGCAGTTTAGCTTAATGTGAGCTGGTTCTGAAAAGCTCCAGGTGCAAGTGATCTCGTGGAGTAAAGATGAGCTTTTAGTGACAGCATTTCAGGATTGAGCATCAGTCAAGAGGAGAAGAATGTGAACAAATACGTCAGCAAGTTCTGCAAATTTAATTTTTGGGGAATATATCAGCATTTAACTTTGGGAATACATGCTATAGTCTGGTTTTCAGAAGCTGAATTATAACTGTGAAAGAAATGCTACTTCCATTTTGAAAGTTCCTGATTTGGTTCAACTGAATTAGTAATTTCTGAAGTAAATTCTTTGAAGTCTTGTAATGGAAGAAAGAAAAACCCATTCACAGTTTCTGAAGTACTTTACAGCATGTACCTTTTAACTGGGGAATTCTCTCTAGCAAACCGTGTAAGGAAGCAGCAGAGCTTGAAATGGGTGTTGTTCCTAATTCTTAAGATTTTAAAAAATCTTTGAGGTAGGCTTTGCTGCTTTCTGAATTGTCAATTTATGGACTAGTTTCATCTTGTTTTAACTGTATTTATCCTTCTTTGAATGCTTAGAATCCAACATGGAGGAGTCTGGACTTTGGAATAATGCCTGATCATCTTGATACCTCTGTCTCTTGTTTTGTTGTGAGGATCTGGGGTGGCAAGAAGGAACACTTTCAGCTTTTGATTGAATGGAAGGTCAATTTAGATGGATTAAAGTACTTGGGCCAGCAGGTAATGTGAAAATATTTTTTCCCAACTTTTTTCTTCAGGAAACAAAACATCTGGATGAATTAATATATAGAATGCTGAGAAAGGAAATGAATGTGTTTAAAGATTCCACTTTAAAGTTTGATTACAGATATTCATGTTAGCTTACATCAGAGCTTTAAAATAAAATCATAATCATATAGTGGTTGGGGTTGGAAGAGACCTTAAATATCATCCAGTTCCACTCCCAACTGTGGGTGGGGACACCTTCCACTAGACCAGGTTGCTCCAAGCCCCACCCATCATGGCCCCTTGCAGGCATGGGGCAGTCACATCTCCTGTGGGCAGCCTGTGCCAGGACCTGGCCACCCTCACAGCCAAGAATTTCTTCCAATATCACATCTAACCCTGCCCTCTGGCAGGGACAAGCCATTCCCCCTTGTCCAAGGTCCCTCTCCAGCTCTCTTGGAGCTCCTTGAGCCACTGGCAGGGGCTATAAGGTCTCCCTGGAGCCTTCTTTTCTCCACATCAACCTCTTGACTCTTACCTCTGTTTAGTTTCCAGCTATCTTAATTTATTTTTGTCACCTGGAAATGCAATATAGGAAAGATGCTCTGTCTGGTGTTTCTGAGTTCAAAGTAGAATGGCTGAGCATGGTGACTGTTGCTAAAGCTGTGAAGCAAACAGATTTTCCATGTTAAATTGAGTTTTCTGTGAGTTTTTGTGTTCTTTTAGAATTACGAGTGATGAAAAACTGCCTTAGACTCTTGGAGCAATTTGTGCTCATTTGGTGTGAAAATTTGCAGTAAGCTGGGTGTAAACTGATTTGTTTTCTTCCTTCCCTACAGATCCATGCAAGAAACCCAAATGAGATTATTTTTGGTCTCAATGATGGTTATTATGGAGCTTCATTTGAACAGAAGGTAAGGGTGTACCTGTTCTGAGTTGTTGGTACTAGTGACAAACTGAAATTCAACCTGTGAGATTGATTTTTCACATTTGGATGCTCATAACATTAAAATGCTTTGTTTTGAGAGGGAATAGTTTTTTGACATGACAGATACAAACTAATATCTTGCCTTGGTTACATGGATATCTGTGATGTTTTGAAAAGACTTGAATTGTAGCATTTAGGGTCCAAAAACCCTCTGGTTACTGAAAATAAGTTTTGACTATATTCTTTAAGGCAGACATGTCTTTCAGACATAGGACATATTGAAAGTGATGTGGTTGATAAGACTCATTTTCATGGCATGTATAAAGCCACAAAGTTTTGGTTTTCAATCTGCAGCCTAGAGTTTGTAGGTCTTTAATGGGAAGCTGTTTATTTGCTCATGCTGCACCTGTTTTACCCCATGGGTTTTTTCCTCAAGAATCCACTGTAGTATTTGTGCCTCTCCATCCAATATTGTCTCTATTATTACCTCATTGATGATGAGGAATTTTAAACTTACCTGTTGTAAATAGTGTCTTTGACAGTTTTTTTTTTTTTTTTTAATCCTCAATTGTTGGTGGCAGTACTGTGGTCCAGATAGGTTGTGTGGTTGGAGAGGAAATGACTCCTTGGCACACAGCTGCAGTTTCTGCATTCAGTTTTCCTGAAGCAGGATGCAGTTGTTTTTCAAGATTTCAGTACTGACAGCCTGGGCCTGAATTCAAAGATGGGAACATTGTCTTCTTTTTCTGATTGTTGTCAGGACTTGTTCCCTAGCTCATAAGGTTTAAAGGTACTTTTTGGTTTTGGTTATAGAATCATATCCTAGAATTGTTTGGGTTGCAAGGGATCTTCAAGACCATCTCATTCCAGCCCCCTGCCATGGGCAGGGACACCTCCCACTAGATCAGGTTGCTGCAAGCCCCATCCAACATGGCCTTGAACACTTCCAAGGAAAGGGCATGGTGATGATGGTAACTTGTACATTTTCAGTTTTCCACCATCCTAGTTCTTTCAGACAGACATTAAGATGTTTTTAGTTTGGCATTTTTTAAATGGAGAGATGTCTGTATTTCAGCATTTAGCATCCAGTATCTTGGGTATGAAAATGAGGAGCTGAGAGAGCTGCTGGGATGGTGCCTCTGCAGCAGTAGGATGGTGCTACACAGTGTGTAGATCTCAGGATTATTTAGATGGAACCATATTTTTGGTGGAAAGGAATGTCTGCTGTGTGGCCTATGGTTAACACAATTGTGTCAGGAGATGTTGATGTTTATCTCTGAATTTCAACATCATCTGTATGGAGACAGACTTTTGTTGGGGCAGGAAAGACTCTTTAGGCAGGGATTGTGGTACTCAGAATCCCCCTCTATCTGTTGGAAAGCTGCCTGATCACAGGTATGAGGTAGGGCTGCTTTTTACTCTAAAGTGCCTTTTTCCCCTGCAATCCATAATCTTTCTGACAGTGCTAACAGTGGCTTGACCTGCTTAAAATTTACTTTATCATGTAAAGCAACATTTCTAAGTTTGCAGCTTTTCTAGGAATTTGTATGACACTGCCTGATATGGAAAAGCTCAATATCTGGCATTTGCAGCATGAGGAATTGCTGGTTTTCTCTTACTGTTTTGATACCTTTTGAGCAGGATGGATACTCTGGTCTCTTAAAAGAACAAGCTTACCTCATTCTTACTTTGTAACTTCCAGAAACTTGTTCATTCAAAACTGAGATTACTTCGATCTTTTAATGTGTTACAGCACAGATAAAGGATGGAGCTTTATCTCGTGTTCATGTAATCCTCTTTCACATGACTGAGGGGGCTCTCAGGTCTGAAGGTGAAGAATGGCAGTGCTGTCAGTTGCATTTTTCTGTGTTTCTATGCATAAAATTCAGACAGTTATGGTTTATAAAGTTCAAGAAAACACACTGTGTGCTAGAATGTAGATAAACTGATATTTTTATTCCTTTATAGGTAAGTGGCGATATTGCCACCTTAAATTGTTTCTACCTACCATAGATAAAACATGTGTAAAGGTAGATTTAAAATACATTAAATGCCAAATCATTTATTCTTCTAAAAATGTATGCTCTTACTCAAGATGGGTTTTTAAAAAAATTTTTTAAAGTAATATTCCTTCTTTTCCTCAAGGATCACTCAGGTACCCTGAAGAACAGTCTTCTCCAGGTGGATCAGAACTGTGTTCGTAACTCTTACGATGTCTTCTCTTTGCTTAGGTGAGGTTTTTGATAATATTTTGTGTAGCTATTGTAACTTCTGTAGTGTCTGTGTGGGAGGAATCTTTCCAAATATTAAACCCCAACATTCTGGTATGGAGTGTGCAAAGGAGATATCCAGGTTGGGCCAGTATACTCATGTGGTGAGGAGCTGGGCTGTGGTGTGCTCAGTGGTGGTCACTGGGCTTCTGTTGTGTAGATGCTTGAGTCTCTGAACTGGGACTGACTGTGGAGCTGGACATGCCTTGTGAATGTAAAAATCATGGAGCTTCTTTGTTGGAAAGTTTCTGTGGAAAGCCTGTACTCTGTTCTCAACAGCAATAAACTTTTTTTTAAATACATGAGAACACAGTCAGACCCAGCTACTCCAACACAGATGTGGACTAAGGAAGGTACAGTGTATTTTTTGCTTTTGGGTGGCTAACTAAATATCTGTGGTGATAAAAACCATAAAGTGCTAGTATTAAGTTAAACAAGGTCTCCTTTTTCAGATCTGCTTTAATTATAGTAGTTCAAAAATATTAGTTATGAAAAAGTATAATTGTGGTCTACCACTATCAATGAGTTGGTTTTGAGGAATCTCTATTTAAATGGTATTTTACATGACAGGTTAATAACTTTGGTTCTTCAGTAAAGGCAGTAGATGTGCTATGAAGGAAACCCTCAAATAGAAAATGTTTAATATGCTTTCAAAAGTCTATGTAAACATTTGACTTTTTAAATCAGTTGTGCAAGTTAAATCCATTTGACAGTGTTGACAGTAGGTGTCAGTGTTGCCTGTCTGAAGAGAGAGGAAAAGTCAGCTTAGGTTGCCTATTCAGATGTCCTTATTTAAGCTCTCTTAAAATTTCACTGTTCTTTCTTGATTCTGTAAAGCATATTTAAACTGAAGGCTGCTTTCTAAATGTTTGTTTTCTGTGCTTTTAGTGGGAATCAACCAGGGGGCATATTAGGAAGTTCAGATTACATTCTGGCACAGTCCACTAGAAGGGAACTTGTACTAGCTGACATTAACTCTTTGTTAGACAGAAAAAGGAAAACATGTGCCGTGTACCCTGATTACTTCATTCAGGAGTGTTCTTCATGTTTTGTGTACATCTCTATATATGAAGACAAATGCAGAAAAAAGACTCACTATGGTCATGAATTTGACCCCTGTCTAGCTCTGTGTAATTGATCTGTAATCCTTCTTCTGACCATGCCTGACTGTTTTTCCTCAGGCTGACAAGAAATTAACATGTCAGCTGTGATAAAGTTCACCCTGTTGAATGACCAGTGCTGTTTTGAGCCCTGACTACTGGAGCCTCTCTGTTTTGGGGATGTGAGAGTCCAGGCTCAAGTATCTCACAGTGCCTAGGCATGCTGTTGAGTTTAATTTCTATTAAGTTTTGTCTCTGAGCTGAGTCATTCTCCTTTTCTATTTTGTCCCAAAAGGAACAGTGTTTTCCAAGCCTCAGAACCAGGCCTGCTGCTTATTGTGTTGCAGTGGATTGTGCATACCATGTCAAGGGCTTTGCCTTGCATTGTTTAGTTCCAGCAGAAGTTAGAAGCTGTAATTTGTGACTCTGCCTAGGTGTCATCTTTGTCTGATTTCTCTGTAGTTAGGAAAGTTAATCAGGAACTAAGCAGAGTCATCTGTGTAGTTTAGAATCCTTTCTATTCCCTCTCACATTAACTCTGTTTGCATTTTCTATACTGCTGCTTAGCTTTGATATCAAGCTGAAAAGCCTGGTGATGATGTTTGTTTGAAACAATCTCTAGTCACTTTTTGTTAGGTGTCCTTTTTCTCCTACCAAGCCGTTTGGTTTGCCACCTCCTCCAGCAGTCCATGCTTAAATAGCCAGCCCATGAACTCTTCCCAAAGATGGCTTGTATTAGTGTGTTCCTCTTTGAACAAAAGAGAGAGATGGGCATAATTTGAGTTATGATTCATTAGATAGGATGTGTCTAATGTCTTGGGAGGTGTTTTGGTTTGAAAAGACGGGTGTCTGCTAAGGAAGGCAGGAGCCTCACTTGAAACAGAAAATGCAAACCACCTCCCTCCAAATTATTAGAATTTTGAAATTAAGGGGATCTTAGGCAAAGATATGGGAGTAGAATAGCAGTTATTTATTAGGAAAAAAATTTAAAATTAAAAAAATATAAAAATAAAAATGCAGTAATACAAAACAACACTGACAGAGTCAGAATACAGCCTGACATCCTGTGGGTCAGGGTGTTGGTAGCAGTCTGATTAAATGGTGGCTGCAGTCCTGCTGGAGTGTCAGGTGTGGTTCTGTTGGAGCAGGGATCCTGTAGAAGGGTGTAGTTTTCCTCTGAAGGTCCAGTGGTGGTGTAGATGGGCCTTGTCTTCCTCTGGGAAATCAGTGGAAAAAGGTTGCCTGTGGTATTCCAAGTCTCAGATTATATCCAGTTAGGAATGCTTGGCTCCTCCTCCTGGGCAGAGCATCTCACAATGGATGCTGTAATTTTATCAGTCATGCAGAGACACTCAATGGCCCATTACCAGAAGATATTTCCCAGAGGGAGGATTGGTAGTGGAAGAGGTAAAGAAAAACTGCCCTGCCTGGTTTTAACAGGTGGCCCAATTAACAGCAGAAACTGCCCCACATCTAGCAGATGGCAATAGAATACACACCTCCAGCCACATCTTGCATTTGCAACCTAAGACAGGAGGAAATGAGCTGCTCTCTTCCTTCTTCTGTCCATTGGCTGTAAAGAGAGTACTGAGGTGTCCACACCATAAAGATTTGCATCTGGTCACATAAATCCCATGTTTTGAAGAGTTTCTCATGATAAGATATTTGTTTGCAATAAAAATTCACAGGCTGCACATGTGGTTTCCTAATGTTTTCACAATAAATGTGGATATTAAGAACAGCTTGTACTGGCTTTATTTAAACTTACAAAAGGAAGCAAATCTTGGTGACAGTGGGATGTGAGTCCCAGTTGTGGTGATACTGTGCTGCCAGATGTGGCAAAGCCACTGGTAGCCAAAATGGAGAGAACTGGTTCTAGCTCATCCCCTAACTCTTGGCTGCACTGTGAGAACTTCTGTGATTGATCTGTGTTTCAGAACTGCTTTTGGGGGAAGATGTGATGTAGTTTTTTTCCTCAGAAGTGAATAGTTCAAATTTATGAAGCTTGTGAATTGACCTTAATGAAGAGTGTATGCTTGGCTCAAATTGATTAATAAAATGAATTGGGGATGACAGAGTGTGTGAACAATAGAAATTTTTTTGTGCATTGGATTAAAGTAGTGCTTGTGTTCAGATGCTGAGTTACATGGATTTATAAGTCAGTTAAACAAGAAGAAAAAGTGAAATGTTCAGCCAACTCCTCTTTACACAAAGAACATTTCAGCACCTCTGCAGCTCATGACCCTTCTTGTTCTGGGACCAGGGACAATATCCTCAGGCAAACATGGTGCTGCTTGGAAGTTGTTTGCCATAAGAAAGTGACAAATGTTCTTCCAGCCATTTGCTTTAAAAGGACTAACTAACAAGAATTCACCACATCAACTGGAAAGCTCGAATTCTGAGGTTTTTGTTTCTTGTCATATTTCCTGAAAAAAGATAATTTAAAGACTTTCTAAACATTATGTTGCTGATAGTAATAGGTTATACAGTAACAACTTTTCACACAGCACTCAGGATGGGCCAAATTCATCTGAGGTCATGTTCTGGACATGTCTCAATAATCAAGTTCTGAGCATGTTTGCAGCACTAATGGGAATAGGTTTAAATTTAGGATTCTCTTGGTTTTCTAGCCTTTCTTTTCCTAAAGCTTTGAAAAATAGGCATTTAGTATTAAGTGGTGTTGGGAAGATGAGATCACTAAAGAAAGGGCTTAAAATGCTATGTAATAAAATTTTACTTCAATGTCTAAATACAAAAATTAATATAGTGTGTTCTGCAACTGCTGTTTTGTTTTGTTGTGACACAGAGCAATTGATTTGTGTCTCTAAGTATGTGACTGCCTGAAATCCTCCCATATTCTTCCTGAAGACAAAGAGGACTCTAAGAACTAGTGAAAATCTGCCCCTTTGAAGTTTTGCTTCCAGCAGTTTTTATTACTCCATTCAAAACTGCTGTCTCTATGGCTTAACTGTTCTTCAGCAGATGGCATGATATTTTTGTGGTGGTTAGTCAGCCACTTAGTGCAGATTGAAGACATTTTGCTTGTGTTTTTGCTTTAAAACAGTGTTCTTTTACAACAAAACCACCAACAGAATCTGACATTGGCATAATTTGAGTGCTGGGCTGGGTAAAAGGACTTGCTCCAGGCAGCTGCTTAATATTATTAGTGTCTAATCTGGCAGAATTTGATTTGAATGATACTTCTGGGGATTTATCTCTTACAGGGCAGGGGTATGCTTCAAGTGACAGAGTTTGCTTCAGGGTTTGCCATCTGTAATATAACTGTTCATTTAAAGAAGAGTGCATGTCTCATCACTGAAGAGATATTATTTAAGAATACAAATATTGGTAGTGTTTCTCTGTGATCTGAAACTGAGATGTTCATAAAATCACCTTCTAGTGACCATGGCTAAAACATGTTGATGTGATAGAAAATTAGCTTTTGTTTAGCGCTGCTTAATTTAGGGAAGATGTTTTAAACATCTATTTTGCTTTTGTTTAAATTCTTCCATCTTTATTAACAGTTTTATTGAACAAACAGAACTTGATCTTTGAAACTAGAAATTAAGACAAAATATATGGTCAATGTAGGCTGCTGTGGAGCGGAAAAACTTATTAGTAGCTCCTCAGTGTAGTTTCTCTGAGACTACAGTCCCTGAGTTTGCATATGCCAAATCTACATGTAATAGCTTTGTGCAGCTATTTTTAACACATGGAAATAATGCTGAAAGTGAAACTTTTTCATAAGCTCTGAGTAGGGAATGGTAGAGCAGCACAAGGGCTCTGTGAGCTTAGGCTGCTCAGTGCTGAGGTGTATCTCAGGTACATTGACTTGTCTTGTGTAAACCAGCCCATCTTGAACAGAGTCAGTGTCCTGTCTGCCAGGAGCTCAGCCAGACTTTGCTATTGTAAGCTTGATTTAAGTAGCAGTTCCAAACTTTAGGCTTCCACTTGTTTAGTGGGTGAAAAGGAGGGAAGGCAGGAAGAAGACATGTTCTCATCACTGGCTGTGGTGTTGAAAGAGTTGCACAGCATCTGATAAATCCTGATGTGAGCCATGCAAAGCTGTACTGCCTTTTGAACTTCCTTGAAGTTCCTCTACTTCTGTCTTCACCTCCATGAAAGAAGTGAACCCAATGGAGCTAGGAAGTAGATGGGACTGCATGGAAAAGAGTTGCTTTTTGCTACCCTATTCTTTGTGGCATGCTGGTAGCTGCACAGAGATAAGGACAGGCAGAAAAGATCTAGATAATTATAGAAGATGCACTGATAATTAGGCCTCCTGTTTCTGGCTTTTCTCTTTGCTGTCCTTTACTCAGAGAAGAGTCCCAACTCAGCTGTGACCAAAACCTCTCTAAACATTGGAGTTACGGATCTTCACATGGTGGAACAGTCACCATCTTTTTGTAGCATGTGAATGGCTCAGGAAAGGTGATCACTCATAAATAACCTGACACTCTTGCAGTGCCTTGCCCTAGCTTTTTCTGAGAGTATCTTGGCAATCACATTGCAGACTTTTGGACTTCAGTGTTGCTACTGCTGCTGCCATCGTCTTCTGCTAGTGGATGCAGAAATACACCATCTTAAGTGTGAAAAAGGTTGTAGGATTCCTCTTACTTGCTCTTAAATCACCAAGTTCCTCTGCTAAAACATCCCTTTGCTAGTGATAAGCATCAGGGGGATTTTGTGATGGCCAGGTTTGTTTCTAAACAGGAAAGATTTGCACCTGGAAGACTTGGCACTTTGTACCTAATAGGCAGCCAAGACCAGGCAGGCATCCCCCCTTGGCTTTGGACAGGCAAATCCAGGAGGCCTAAGGCCAAGATGAATAACTAGGAGCTGGAATCAGACCTCTAGAGTGCCTCTGTATGCTTAATTGAGCAGTACTGAAATGGATGAATAGTTTAACAAGTGTGATTCTTCTTGGCCTGAAAACTTAGTGGGTTGGAATTGTGCTGTGGGGGCTTCCTGAAAAGTAGCAATGGAGATAAAAACTCGGATCTGATTTTTTTTTTTCGATCTTGATAGGTTCCTTAGGGATTTTTATTGGTGGTATCAGACTTCTGGACAAGTGTCTTCCCATGCATTTTACCTCTGTGGTGCTGAGCTGTATGGGAACTGAGGCTGTTCAGTCATTAGAACAATAAACTTACAAGCCTGCCTTTTGCCAAAATCTGTAGCAGAGAGTAGCATGGGTCATAGCAAGTTGAAGCAGTCCATGAAGCATAAGAGCAGCACATGTTTAAGTCTGCTGCTGCTCTGATCTTCAATTTTCCTAATAAGCCATATGCAATAAGCTACCCCTGCAGTGGCACATTTTTAGCTTTGATATATTGCTAGCTCTTGGTCAAATTTTGTTTCAAAGCACTTTTGAGAGGAATTACACAAAGCTGTGCAGGGCTTAAAAAAGTAGCTTTATTCTGCCTCTTTATTTGTGACAGTGTGTAAAAGATGGTATTAATGAAGCAGTACTAAGAAGTCAGAACCCAGTCCTTTTTCTGGCTCTGGATGAAAACCAGCATGTTGTAGAATTGTTCAATAGTTTGGGTTCAGAGGAGCCTTTAAAGATCATCTTGCCTGCCTGCCATGGCAGACCAGGTGGCTCCAAGTCCCATCCAACCTGGCCTTGAACACTTCCACCTACTATCACCTTGTGCCAGTGTTTCACCATCCTCATTGCAGAAAATGTCTTCCTTTAATCTAAATAGTAAAGTGTCACCAAAGGAGAATCTAAGTATTTACTGATGGATACCTGAAAGTTTTTAAGAAGGAGAACTGTGTGAACATCAGGACTGTTTATTTTTTTACACCTTTGTCCTGGATGTGGCCATGGGAATGGTGCTTTGAGTTGCTTTCTCTCTCAGCCTGGGCAATGATTTTGGTGAATGCAATCATGTCTCTAAAATCCTCAGAACTATCCAACCACACCAGGGAAAGTCAAGGCAAAATTTTGATTGAGAACAAATTAAACAGGTTAAGGATCTTGTCGTGGGTAAAATGCTCTAATAAATTTGCTCATTAAAGCAGGGCAAGACAGGAATTGCACAAATGTCCAGGAAGCTGCAGAACTCTCAGGAAAGCATTATGACCATCCCTGTTAGGTGGGAGTTTTCACTACTATAGCTGCAGAATTCTGCTTCCCTTGGAAGAAGACTCAGATTTGAATTTGGAGGTGGCTTCCAGGAGGAGAGTGCAGCAGTATGCAGCTTTGAAAGATGTGTCACCTGAATATTGGCTGGTGTTTCACCTCCTTCTCCATTCCATAAGCCTGTGCTCTGCTGTCACAAGCACTTTATCAGTTGTGTGGCCTTGAGTGGAAGAACACAATCAAGTGGAGAGCACCTGGTCTCTTTTTGGGTGGAGCCTGGAACACATTCAGTCTGAATTTGTACAGCTTCCTTTTCAGTTGTTCGGTGAATCCCAGTCTTAGGCTTGCTCACTGTCTCAGAGTGAGAGTTGAATCTTCTGTGAAGGTTTGTAAGGAAATGCCTGTTGAGTTATTCTGGTGTTACTGTCCACCTGGCAGGAGTCATCTTGACGTGTTTATGCACTTTAGAAATTTGATTTGCATCTAATTTACCTTTTTGACTAAATACAGTGTCTTGAATATGATTGTGTGCCCTGGCAGCAAGGTTTCTGTAATCACAAACTGAGAAAGAGCAAAAAGAAGCTTCCTTTGTAATTTGCCACATTTGTTTTTTGAATTATAAAAACTAACCCATAAATCCATGCACTTAACTGTGAATTGGAACTAGAGACATCTCACATTTGTTGCTTAATTTCTCAAAAAAACTGAGTTTCACTTTAAGGCTCTCCTCTTCATGCCCTGTGAGTATTGAAGGTGATCTGTATCCTAGCTAACTTCCTTAAGTATTCCTCAAACTGGAGGCTGGAACCTGCCCATTTGAAAGATGTGTTTTTTCCTTTTCTTCTCTGTTTCCAAATAGCTCAAAGCATTTGCTGTTGCAGACCACAAATCCACATGGACTTGATTATTTTAAAGCTTAATTTGAGTCTTAAATGTGTAAGGCCTAAATGTAGACTCTCCAGTGTAAACATAAGGCATACATGTAAGTGATTTACATTTGTAGGACTCAGAACTGTTTGAGTGAATGATGGAAAGTTATCTGTGCTGCATCACTCACTTGTGTGAGTGTGAGAAATGATACTTGCTTTCAAAAACTTTAAAAGGTTTATTAAAACCTTATCAAAAATGCAACAGAAGATTGAATTGTGAAAATATAATGGCACCAGGAGCAGAGGATCTCTCCCATCATGAGCTCACCCACACAATGGAGGTTTCACCTTTTAACTCTTTACCCCCTCCCAAAGTTCTGTCCATGGACTCCTTCTTTGCTGTCCAGTGGTGGAGTTCACTTCCTCAAGTCTGGATTGGAGGTCAGGTGCTGCCATAGTGACAAGCTGACCATCCCAAATGTCCCAAACCCAGGCCACCCCCTGATAATAATACAGGGGGAGGGAAAACATAACTATAAATCTATAAAACTTCTCTTAACATATAGACATGATATTTGCCTTTTAATGGTGAGAGTCAACCATCACATTACTCATCTATCACATGAGTTTCTTACAGCATTGGCTCTTGTAGGGGTTTGATGTCACAAATTATTAAGTCAGACTTGTATTTTATTGTTTTCTTACTCCCTACTGTCTTTTCTTGCCCTACATCTGCTTTTGATAAATTGTAGGTATAGGTATCTTAAAAAATTGGAAAGGGAGTATATGATTATAAATTAGGAATTTTTTCTTGTGGGAAAGCAGATGTAGCAAATGATGGTTTAAGAGGTTATAAAAAAAATCTTACAGCTGGCTGGCACCAAGTAGGGATGCAGCTTGTGTTAGTGTTAGCTTACAATACATGGATTGCATTTTTAATGTATCCAACTGTTTTCTAAACTGTTCAAAGGAAGGGAGAGTGTTTTGTGTCTTCCTTATCTCTCCCATCTCAGAAAGCTGGTGCTGCAGGAATGGAGGTGGAACAGCAGCCTTGTGGATCTCCACCTTCAATCAGTCAGGATGCTCAAGAATTGAAATGTCTGCTTTGCTTTCTGGTCTGTCCCAGGCAGCAGCATGGACCTGGCCTGATGTTGGACAATTGCAGAGCAGCTCTCAGGGCCCCAAGCAACAGCAGTAAATCTGTCAGTCAGCACGTTCCAGTTGCTCTGCTCCTGGCTGACAATGGCTGTGAGCTGCTGCAGACACTGAGTGACAACACTGTTGGCTGAACTATCCCTTTCAAAAGGCTGGAGTTTCTGCTGTAACTGGCTTGGCTTTCCCAATTGCTGGAGGAAATTTGGTAGCAGGCCAGTGGCCTCTTCAAGTCCTCAATTAGCTTTTAAAGTGCTATGGAAGTGCTATTTTTAATAAAGTACTTTAAAAAATGAAGTCTTGGGCAACGTAGGAAGAATCCCAGGTTGGCTGATGGCATGTAGGTGATGTAATCAATTGGCTTATGGTTGACAGTTATTAAACCAAGCAGGATTGTGCTCAAAGCACAGCTTGTGCTGACTAAGCTGTAGCCTTGGACCTGCATTTAGCCTAGAAATGGAAACAAGATGTGGTCAGTCAGGGTTGAAGTTTCTCCCTGTTTATTCTGTAAACGTTTTAATCCAGATTTATGGCCTCAGCTTGCTGATCTCCATTGTGCAATCATAATTGCTTCCACCTAAGTCTGCTTGTGCTGAAGTGATACACAAAATTTCCATGTTGCTATTCTTAATAGCTTAGTTTGTATTCCCCTTGTTGGATGACCAAAGATTTCCATGTAGAGGCTTTTTTTTTTTGGCTGAGAAAAAAATTCTGTTGATGGTTGCTGCTTTTGTGACATGAAGTCCCTAAAATTTTAATCTTGTAAGATTTAACTTTGGATGTGGTCATGTTACCATTTTGAAGTTCTTGGAACAACAGTGGATGTACTGGGATTGAGTCAACCAATATCAGTAATTTTTCTGTCTTGCAGTGTAAATGGCCCTATTTGGCATCAAGGCAGCAAAGTTTAACTGTGCAAGGAATGAGTGGATGATGCTTGGCTTAAAAAGAAATACATTTCTTATTAAAACCAGATTTTATTGCTGAATTATTTTCTATAGCAGTTTTTATATGTCAGAAATTTATATTTAGATACTGATTCACCAGTTGAACAAGTATTGTTTTGAGAAGTCAGTCTGTGTAGATGTTTGTTCCTTGTCCTTTGAGCATGCATAGGAGAACTTAGTTACTACACTGGTAGGTTGTTAATGAGTGTTGATCAAATCACTGTGAGGAACTCACATGGCAAATGACCTTTCTAATAATTTCTCCATTATGTAAGTACTCTTTCAATGAGTAGAACACATTCCAGGAGGTTTTGCTGCCTAAATGGAGTGCTGTGAAAACTTGTAAGACTATCTCATGATCACCTAATGGACTAAATCAAGAATGTTCTTCCAGTGTTAAACTGCATAAAGAGGAAGGGGAAATGTCATTCAATTATTACTCTTTACCAAAAAGTTTTATCTTGGGTAAGGCTTTCTTGTATGTAGAAGGAAAACACTCCAGACTTTTGGAAAGAGACAAATTGGGAAGTGTGGAAGTGGAAGACATGGCAGCAGAGCTCTGAGTGATGTTCAGGATGGTCAGCAAACCTTGGCTTGGACCTGTGTAACCACATGTTCCATAGCCAACAGCCTTGGGATGCATTCACAGAGATGGGAGGTGTAAGGAGTAGTTCCCAGTAGGATCAGGGAGTCCAGGAGGTCTCAGTTCTACATTAGGTGTGTTTAGACCGAGCCCTTGGGTGATGCAGGACTGTTGGTCTGAGCAGTCTTAGCCCCCTCCAACCCCCTCAGCAGCCAGCAGAGCAGTGTTTCCTCATATGGGATGGCCCCTGAACAGCTCTGCAGCTGCTGGTGCTGTAAGCAGTTTGAGAAACTCAAGGGAAACCAAAGAAATTACTTAGATTTTTGCTTTAAATTATGCTATTATGGTGTTTAGGAGAAGCAGCAGTGTGAAGGAACTAAAGGCATCTGGTGACTTAAGTGTTTTCATTTAGAACTGTAACATGTAAAGGTTCTAAATCACAAGACCTTGTTTATTAGTATTGCTAGTACTGTTTGTTTCCATGTAAAACTCCCCATTTTGTAAAAAATACAATAATTTCTACTCTGTGTTAATTTTAAGAAAGATGTTAATGTCTCTCTTAGACCTGTTTTTGCCATCTTTTTCCTCTGCCTGTTTTTTTTCCCCCTAATAAATATGGTAAATAATTGGTTTTCTCTCTTCACCTGGAAGCCAAGGCTAACAATCAGTAACACGTCATCATCATCTTTTATTGATTCACTTAAGAAACCTATGTTTTTGCTACAGAAGGACCCATAGTATAGTGGGAGATACTGAAGAATGTTTCATGTTCTTGGCTGGGGAGCTGTGTGTTAGCTAAAGGGTACTTGCACTTTTTCTAAGGCTGGCCTGTGTTAACAATGCTTGTGTGTATCTATATTTCACATTAATGGTAATTTAGCTTAAATGAGGTACCTGTAATTGTCTGCTCTCTCACCTGCAGCCTGATCTATCTGTTGAAGTGAAAAATTGAAGAGATTTTGATACTGGATTGAATTTAAGGACGTGACTGTTTTCTTCATAAACTATGCAGGTTGTCACAGAATGGTTTGGGGTTGTGGGAGCTTAAAGCTCATCCAGTTCCAGCACCTTGCACCTAGACCAGGTTGCTCCAAGCCCTGTCCAACCTGGTCTTGAGCACTTGCAAGGATGGGGCAGCCAGAGCTTCTCTGGGCAGCCTGTGCCAGGGCCTCACCACTCTCACAGGGAGCAATTTCTGCCCAATGCCCCATCTAACCCTGCCTTCCTTGTGCTTCCTGATGTGGTATTTTGAAATGGAAGCTGACAGTCTGAGTTTGCATTCCTGTTGCTGGTTTTGAGGTGTTTGCACATGTGGGGAACCTTTATCACAGCTGTAACTTTTTCCTTGCAGGCTCCACAGAGCTCAGTGTGCAATTAAACAGACTCAGGTAACTGTTCAGAAAATAGGAAGGGAGATTGAAGAAAAGCTGAGATGTACATCTACAAGGAATGAACTGGTATGTTTGATTTATTAAAACCTTATTTATGGGCTTGCTGAAGCATCTGACTGATGTCTTGACTGTAACCTTTTTTTTTTTACACTTGTACCTGGAATCTTTCTTTACACCTGTCATTTTAAATGGGAATTCATTTGAGAGCTGTGTAATATCATCAGTTTGAGTCGTGAGTTACTCAGATGGATTGATAAATCAGTTATCCTGTTTTTACCTTTGTTTTGTACAATCATGCTATCAAAGCATAAACATTGTACAAAAGAGGTCTTTCAGGAAAAACAAACTTCTAATGATTTATATGAAACTTGACAGCAACCTGTGGTGGATTTAGAGTGAGGTGAGTCTATTGGCTGTATCTTCTTGCACCCTGACTCCCTTTGGATGAACAGAGTTCATGCAATTGCTGTCATTCAAGTGACATACTCATTTTAAACAGAAATTATACTAGATCTTACAATGCCTTTTGACATTTGGTTTTGCCTGGTCTCCTCTCCTCCCCTCCCCAGAGAAGTCTGTTGACATTAATTCCTGCTTTCTGCCCAGGAAGGCTGATCTTGGTTCAAAGATGCGTTGACAGAACAGGAGTGGTTTGTGGTACCTTCATTATGTTGGTACACAGTGGTGTGTGTTTAGTGCCTTGTAAAGAACACATTTGCAGTGTGATGTTAATTTATTGCTGTAAAGCAGATCCTGAGTTGAGAGTACTCAGCTAAGTTCCAAAAATGTCAGACTGGTTCAAGGATTTGACAAAATGGGAAAAATGGGAGATTGTTTACCCTCTGTAATTACAGGGGTTACATTGTAGATGAAGAGGTGAAGAGGTCACCTTCCATACAGGGCAGTTTGTGAATCATCCCAACCCAGAGCTTCTTTGCCTTCTGGTATCTTGCCTGTTTAACCATTACCTTTTCAGTTATGGATATGTTTGTTCCTCCTTACAAAGGCTTTTAATTTTTAAATATCTGAGAGCAAAACTATATCAAACAATACTAGTATGTTTTTGGCTGGAAGGAACCTTAAAGCTCATCCAGTTCCAAACCCCTGCCATAGGCAGGCATACCTTCCATTAGACAAGGCTGTTCCAAGCCCTGTCCAGCCTAGCCTTGAACACTTCCAGGCACGGGGCAGCCACAGTTTCTGTGGGCAACTTGTGTCAGGGCCTCCTCACCCTCACTGCCAAGAATTTCGTTCCCAACATCCCATCTAACACTACTCTCTGGCAGTGGGAAGCTATTTCCCCTTGTCCTGTCATTTCAGGTCCTTGTCCAAACTCCCTCTACAGCTCTACTGGACAACTGGGGCTCTAAGGTCTCCCTGGAGCCTTTTCTGTTCTCCAGGCTGAACACTCTCTCAGCTTATTCTTTGTATCCTCTTATTCTCATCATCCTAGACTGGGAATTTAATCTAATAGTGCAGCTTGAATATCTTCAGCCTTTTTCCAGCTCCTGCCTTCACTTTGTATAGATGTCTTACTGCTCACCTTCCCTCTTGCTGGTGAGCTCTTTGCCAGGGAATGAATGCTCATCCTGCTGCTAGTGCTGTGCTGTCAGTTTTTATGTCCTGGTGAAGCACTGTTCTTAATTTTTGGTCTGGACTCAAGAGGATCGAGCACTGTGGCACACAGCAGCATTGCTTTCCTTCCAAAGCAGCAAAATTATTAATCTTTGGGAATCTGTTGCCTGTGGTAATCTTTGAACTCCATTCCTAGGCAGGGGCTAGTCTTGTCCTGTTTTTTCATTCTCTCCTACCACATTTTTATGGAACTGCTTCTGTGCAGAGAATTTTTTTTTTTAAATCTGTACTTTTTCCCATAGAAAAAGGAGAGTGAATGTTTACAGTTGAAGATCCTGGTGCTGCGTAATGAACTGGAGCGACAGAAGAAGGCCCTTGGTCAAGAAGTAGCCTTGTTGCACAAGCAGAAAAGTACTTTGCTTGACAGAGGTAAGTGTGGAAACCTTAGCCTAGTTTATGACCAGAATGAAAGTGCTGGTTTCTTTTCTATTTTCATTGTCTGGCTGTTGTGTTTTTTCTTTATCTGAAATTTGCAGCAAGGTGTAATTTTTTCACTCTGTGTTATACTGAGTTTTAGACAGCAGTTTCTGGTATCTTGTCTCTAAATAACTTCTTACTGTGACACTTCTCCAAAGCAATCTTAAATCTGTGTTTAATTGACATTTTATGAGAACATAGAAGAACTGCAGTATAGTACAGTAAACATTGCCATCATAAAGGAACTTCATGTCATGAGGGGAGTTGCTGTACCTGTGATTTGGATTCAGTTTTAAGTATTAGAAGACAAAAATCCCCTCTTAATATTTTATTATGTAAGTGACAGATTAAATACTCTGTCATAAAACTCTTCTTGGTATCATCCTTTACCAGGCAAGTCTCCTATAGTTAAATGTTGCATTACTGCCTCTTCAGAGCTCACCAAGACCAAACTATACACATACTTGGTTTTGTTGCAGGAATTTTTGTTTTCAATACTTAGTTGAGTCTAAAATAATTAGTTACTACTAAAAAGGATGGTTTTTACCATGTACTTTATTCTTGCTGTGCAAGTATTGAGATCCCATAATTGGATTACTGCACTGTGTGATTGTAAGAGGAACAGGTATTAAAAGAAGATGAAATCTGATGGGTTGTGTTTGGCTGGGGAATGGTGTGTAGTGCATGAAGACAGGTGTTTCTCCTGTGCTGACATTCTCTAGTTTGGGAGCATAATATGGAAAATGGAAGGGTAAGAATAAGTGGAGGATTATTGCCAACATTTTGTCAGTATCTACTTTTAAAACTTTGGATAACTAAGAAAATATTTATACTATTTTTTTTCCTCATTCTTCCTGTTGCTTAGAAAATGCATTTGGGATTGAATACCAGAAACTTGAAGAGCATAATGAATCTCTATATGAATCAAGAAAGGAATGCACTGCTAAGAGGTAAAAGGACCCATGTTTGTTCTGTAACTGGAAAAAAAAAGATAAGCTTGAGAGCAAGCCATTGAAAATGGGACTTTTGGCACCAAATTCTGCTCATGTTGCCCTAAAACTTCTGTTAACATACAATTTGTAGATATCTAAAGTGATTACTAGTGGCAAGTCTAGAAGAGAAGAAAAGTAATGCTTGGTTGTATGTGTAGCCTCTGATAGGAATTTCAGATGTGTTTTAGTGTAACACAGCTTTGTAATACCTGATTCTTGTAGTCAAAATATGTCTGTAGTGTATGGTATGTATGAAAACAGAAATTAGCTTTGCGTGCCGTATTTTTTTTTGGGTGGATTTACATAACTTTTTGGAGGATAGGAGGTAATAATTGGAAAGCTGCAGAAGGGATATGACAGCTTGATACCTTTATTTGGAGCTTTTGAAGAAAATAATAGTTTTGGAATCTCTTTCCCCAAAGAGAACAGTTTTTGAAGATAAATGCCCAGCAGACTATTCGATGCAAGCAGCTGCTGTCGGAGCTGTCCTACATCTACCCCATTGATTTGGTATGTTTTCAACATCCTGACAATCTGCTCAATGTGAAATGTAGTTCCTATTTATTGCACTGCAAACAAATATTATGCTTTACTTGTGACAGAATCTGCTCTTTGCTCATTCTGTTTATTTCAGTTTTTGCTTACATTTGGTCTTCAGATTACAAACTTTAAAGGGAGGGAACTTAGGCCAGCACCTCTTACACAGTGTCCTCTATGAAAATAGAATAGCTATAATGTAATGGATGTTTTCCATTTTGTGTACAGTTCCATAAAGTAACCCTGACAGTAGGCTAGCTGAGTGCCCAGAAAGATGTTAAATTGTTGAGATTAAAAATCTTCTATATAATGAATTAATATAAAGTTCTTCACTCTTTAAAAAAGTTGTATTTCTTTTCTGAACTGTGTGAGATATGGATTAAAATACTCTGTCAGTCACTCTAAGTTTAGTTGAATATTTAGGTTTTTTATTTTTATTTTATTGTTTGTTAGGCTGGTTGTCGTGTTGTATGCAGGTTTTGGTGTTCTGGATGTTATTGTTTCATGCTCACTTTCCACTCTTGATGTTAAATTTACAGAACAACCAAAAGGATTACTTTGTTTGTGGAGTCAAGCTTCCTAATTCTGAAGACTTTCAAGGTAGCTGCATATTCTTAATGTAGTTGTTACAGTTAACACTGCTTCTAAACTTTGTAAAATTAAGAAAACTTGTAGCAATAGTTTGGGGTCCAAATTTTTGACCAGAAAGATATAGACTAGGAAAAAACTGACAACTTATTTGTTGGTACTTCCTAGCTAAAGCAAAGGAGGTTCCTTTTGACCCTTAGTAAAGTACCTCTGTGTTCTAAGACTGCGTATTGAAACACTGGAACAGGTTACTCAGAGGGGCAGTGAAATCTTCATTCTGGGGGATGCTCAAAACCCAGCTGGACACAGTCCTGGGAACAGCCTGCTCTGAGCCAGGGGTGAAGTGCCTTCCAAGCTCAGTGATTCTGGGAAATATTGGTGTCTGACCTAGAATTCCATTGGGGCTACTTTTAGTCCATAGATCTCAGTGGGGCAACAGGCATGAATCCCCATTTCGTTTGCTGTAGTTGCTGGTGAACTTGCCAAATAAATACCTTGCAAAAAAAGACTTTGAACATCTCTGACAGTATGGAGTACTTTACAAGTGACCTTCTACTTCAACTGTCAACCCTCATCCTATTCCAGAAACAAATATATGCCTGCCTGTATAACAGTTGTACAGGTAACTGCATGCATTCATCTATAAATGTTTAATGTGAACTGGAAATCCATTAAAATTTCCTTGAGGATTTCTTGCCCCCAATACCTGTTCACTCTGGTTTCTTGAGCAAAAACCTCCATCAGTTGTCTGACTCTAAAGCCATACCATAGTGATTAACTTGTCCTAATAATATGTATATTGGATGCTTGAATATTGGAGGAATAATCTTTAAAACAAATAAATTTGTCAGTAGGACAAAAATCAGTCCATTGCTTTGTTTCCCTGACTGCACTAAATGTGATAATGAACTCAGTTTGCTGACTGCTGAGGAATGAATGTTGTGCCATCTTCTGGCCTATTTTCAATTTCCTGGTATTAATTAATTGCAAAAGAATTACTAATTCTTTATCCAAGTCTTTAGAAGAATTGTTTTGTGAGCAAGAAGTACTAAGCATCCAATTTAATGAAATAAGCAGTTAGATTTGAAACCCAGCTGTCTGGCATGGATTTTATCTCAGACTCGGTAGATACTATCTTTTAAAAAACTAGGCATCAAAAACAAAATCCCTAGAAAACCAGTTTTGCTGCAAATTTTCAACCTTTTTTACAAAATCCATTTTGGCAGGGGTGTAACTTAAATACATACATCATGACAGGCTTTGATAGAGCTCAGTATGGTTGTTGAATATCATTATAAGCTTTGTTGAAGGTCCTCTGTTCAGCTGGTTTCATGTATGCATCAGAAGGGATGACTGTTGTGCTGCCTGTATCCCTTAAGTGAAAGGAGAAAGGAGAAGCCTTTGTATGGCTAAAAGATGTAGCTTCAATTGCAAGATCTATGTGTATTTGTGGCAGGTGAAGCTTTAAGGTTGAAACTTTAACTGTCAAATTGAAAATGATACTTGTAAGCAATGGATTAATCTGAGTTTTTCCAGCTATTGGCAGAGAACAGAGTTCATAGCTTGGGGTCAGTGTCTCTCCAACTGATCTCACTTGTAAATAAGGAGGAATGCAGCTTTCTCCTGATCCTACTCACACGTGTCAGCTCCATCTAGAGAAAGGCAGAAATCTTAATACTTGGGTTTTGTCTTGTGAATTTTGTTTCACTTTTCCCATCTCTTCTTCACCTTCCCCCATCCTGGCAGTGCAGCTTTGAAAGTAAAATTTGCAGGAGAACAAGCCATTCCCAGTTTTCTGTCCCTCATTGCAAGAGGCAAACACAACACAGTGAAGAGCAAACATTTGTAAAGCTCTCCAAAGTGACACCAGGTCTCCTGTCCTTGAGTTCTGACTTCTGAGAGCTACAGTAAATGTTCTCTGAGAATAAAGATGAATATTAGGATTCAATGGATCCAATTAATAATAGCATCTTTTTGTCATTGACAGCAAAAGATGATGGAAGCATTGCTGTTGCCCTGGGCTATACTGCTCACCTAATTTCCATGATCTCCTTCTTCTTACAAGTGCCACTCAGGTATCCCATCATTCACAAGGGCTCCCGGTCTACAATCAAAGACAATATAAATGACAAGCTGACAGAAAAAGAGCGAGAGTGAGTATAATGTGAATACACTGATCTACTGTCTTCAACAAATCAACACCAAAAAAACCCATCTTAAACAGTTTGGGGCAGTCTGAGGTGATAAGGAATTTGAAGTTACTTGTTACTGCTTTCAGTAGCTGTGGAATAGTCGTTCAGTTTCTCTTGTTGGAATTTTGGGATACAATAGAGTACCTCAGCTTTGTTATTCTGGGTCTGTTGCCATATATATGGCTTTGATTTGGCATCCAGTAATGCTAGAAAAACTTAAATAGTGTTTCTTAGTGTTTCATGAGTTTTGGTTTCTATTTGGAAAACTTGCCTTTTATGTTTTGCTACTGGCTATGGGAATAAACTGCAGGATAGCAAGTGTAGTTTCACTGGGGAGGTGCTGCCAGTGCCCTAATAGTGGCTGATAAATGGGAGAAAACAAATTGCTTTTTAAAACTCTATTTTAACACAGAGTTTTTTAATCAATTGAAAAAGCACAGTAGCCTGCCACCTACTGTAAATCAACTGAATATTCAATATAGAGATCTTCAAATTCACTCTCTGAATGTCTTCTCCTGTGTTTTGGAGCTTTGTTTATTTTCCCACTGTCTTGGCCCAGTGTGCTCTAACATGAAATTAGTGGCAATTACTGGTTAAGGTTCCCTTTGTAGCCTAAAACCACTGAACTGCCAGGAATGCTACACTGACCATTGGTGGGAGGCCAACTGCTCTGTTCAGATTCTGGGCACTGGCAAAGTTTGCCCAGAGGCTTTATGGACTCCCCGTCCCTGGAAGTTTTCAAGACCAGGTTGGATGGGGCTTGGAGCAACCTGGTGTAGCTGAAGGTGTCCCTGCCCTGGCAGGTGGTTGGAATGGGATGAGCTTGAAGTCCCTTACAGCTCAGGAATTATGTGACCCTGTATGTGTGTATGGATGGCTGCAGTCAGACTTGCAGCATCATTAAATTCATTTTTCCACAAAAGTTTGAAAAGGGAGCAAAGGAAATGAACTTGGGAAAAGTATTGACTTTTCCTGACTCTATTGACAGGAAGCTGTGAAAAAACAAATTCTTCTCTTTGGAAATATGCAGTTAAAGTATTACAGTGTTTTAACACTAATTCCTCATAATCCAAAACAAGATGGAAGGGTTTTATTGTGCCTACTTGTCAGAATTTGGATGCTTGGAAGGGTCTGATTTCTCTTTGAAGGTTAGTGACTTTAGGCAGGCTGGGCAAGGTAATTGGCCTTAAGATTTAAACTTGTCTTCCTGTTGTGACACCATAAAACACAACTATATAATTATGTCTTGCAGAGTAATTTTGATACCATTTTAATAACTTGTCCAAACACACTTCTAGTACCTTAATAGAACATTGACCTGTTTTGCCTCAGTGTAGTTCTTGAAGCAGATGATCCTACTCCTTCCTGAACATCACTTCAAGAAGAGCTGCAAACTAGAACATCTGTATCTTGAAAACAAATTTCTGAGTAGTGGAGCTCCTTGTATGTGGGTGTGTAAAGATTAATTCAATTTCTTGTTCTCTCATACAGATTAGAAGGTTTAGTCCTTCATGCTGCAGCCTTCCAAACTCTTGTTACTTAATACTTGATTTCACAACAGATTTCTGAAAAGGAGAGATTTTATCTAAGTAAATTTATCTCTGTTGAGCTATTTACCTGTGTTGTGCAAGATTTTTTCAGAATTAGCTCCTGCTGGAGATCTTCTCTTCCCAGCTATTGGAGAAACAGTCCTCCAATAAAAATCATCTCCAAGGTTTTATGTCAAATGTCTTAAATTGCAGTTTTCTTTCTAAACGAATAGATCATGTTTCTCCCTTGCTCCTAATTGTGTTGACATACAGTTATTAGATTTTTAGTTAACATACATTATTAGATTTTTTTATGTCAATTACGTGTCCTTTAGCAGCTTTTCAAACTCAAACATAAATTGTTGAGTAATTGCAGTGATGTAATCCCTGTATTTGATCGTTACTATAACACATAGCGTCCTTATTATTGACTAGCTTATACTTACATACTTGGCTTTTTTTTTTTTTTTTCATTGCAGGGTGTTGGAAGTTAGGATTTTTTCCTTTTTTTTTTTCCTTTCTCAGGAAATTTTTCTCCCATTTGTTGTCCAAGGGATGGGAAGGACAGATGCATAAAAGAGACTAAAGATGTGGCCAGGGCTGGGGACGGGGCACAGTTTTCTTCTGTCTCTTAGCTGGGAAGTTTTGTCTTGGAAAATGCAGGGATACTGAGAGAATTGGCTGGGAGTTAGGGGCTGGGCTGAGCTCTCATTCTCTCTCTCAAGAGCAGGCTTGTGCTGCTGGCTGTGGCAGTAACTGCACCAAAGGGGAAGGTGCTCAATGGCCAAGAGAAGGCTGTGGTTCTGTTTCTGTTTTTATTTTGTTGTTGCTGCCATTGTTGTTGTTTGTTTGTCTTGTTATACATGTATATATTTGTAAAGCCCTGTTATTCTTTTTCCCATATCTTTGCCTGAAAGCCCTGTAATTTCAAAGTTACAGTAATTTGGAGGGAAGGGGTTCATGTTTTCCATCCCAGTAAGGTTCCCACTTTCCTTGGCAGGCACTTGTCCTTTAAGCCAAGACACTGGGTTTCTCTGAGATCCTTATTAGGATCTTTCTAGAAATTCTAGAGATTTTTTGTTGGCGGAAATAGCTGAGGTGTTCGCTCAAGAGCAAATTCATAAGTACAGGTGTTTGTTTTTAAAGTCATACCGTATAAAGATGTTACTACACTTTCAAGTTTCTTTACTGACTTCTTTAAGCCCTCCTGTTGAGCTGGTTAAATACTTTGAGAGCTTTCAGAATGTCAGTAACTTCTGGGAAATGCTTCATCTGCTTCAGATTGGTTTACTTGCAGTAAACCAATCCAGTCACTTGTATGAGGACCTTGAGAACTTAGTTTTTTTCTGTTACAATAACTGTTACATTGGGACTTTGAAGTAGGAGGTTGTGGTGAGAACTTAGCTCTTGTGTGGCCATAGCACTGAACTTAGAATGTAAGTACAGAGTGACTACCAGTAGCATATAGCATATGGTCAGCCTTGTAATTGTAGAGATATTAGTGTTTGTAATCTGTTGAATAACTGTTTCTTTCGTGTATTCCAAAAGCTGATTTTGGTACTACCAAAAAGCTCTAAGTTTTCTCCAATGATGTCTAGCTTTATGAGTTTTTGAATTACCATGTTAAGGCAAGAATTTTAACAAAATTTCCCATTAACTCACTTCTTCAGTGGTCCCTTTCAGCATCTCCAGAGTGCATGTAATATGTAGGAAGAAAGAATTCTCAGAAGTTCTGGAGTCTGAAAGATTTCAAAGCAATGAGTGCACTTTGAGTCAGCTTGCAGAGCATGCTATGTTTGACAGGAGTGCTGACCTGCTGGAGGGGGCAGGAAAACTCTGCAGAATGATCTGGACAGGCTGCATTGATGGGATTGGCCAGTTGTATGGGGTTCAACAAGGCCAAGGGTTGTATCCTACCCTTGGGTCACCACAACCCCATGGAATGCTGCAGGCTTGGGGCAGAGTGGCTGGAAAGCTGGGAAGGGCTCTGGGGGTGCTGATCAGCCATGGCTGAACATGAGCCCAGGTGTTCCCAGGTGATGAGGAGGCCAATGGCACAGCCCAGGGCAGTGACTGTCCCCCTGTGCTGGGCACTGGTGAGGCACTTCCAATCCTCCCTGTCTTTCAGCAAGACAGACATTGAGGAACTGGACCATGCCCAGAGATGGGGATGGAGTTGGGGAAGGGTCTGGTGCACCAGCAGAGACTGAAAGAGTTGGCAGAGCTCAGGCTGGAGAAGAGGAGGCTCCCACTCTTCTCAGAGGGGACCTTTTCACTTTCTACCACTCCACAGGAGTGTGGAGCCGCGTGGGGGGGTTTCTGTTCCCAGGTAACAAGTGACAGGATGAGAGGAAACAGCCTCAAGTTGTGCCAGAGAAGTTTTAGGTTGTATATTAGGAAACATTTCTTCCCTGAAAATGTTGTCCAGCCCTGGTCCAGTCTGGTACAGTGGTGGAGTCAACATCCCTGGAGGGGTTTAAAAGCCACGTGCATTTAAAAGCCCCTTGAAACATGGTTTAGTGGTGGCCTTGGCAGTGCTGGACAAGTGGTTGGATTTGGGATGTTCTTAAAGATCTAAGAACTTCAATGATTCTGTGATTCTCTGGGTATGTAACTCCCACATTAAAGCTACTTAGACAGCAACGTGTTCCTCTCTGCAGTGATGAACAAGTTTGCTTGCAGAATAAATCACCCAAATTCTTTGGCAGTGTTCTGGTGCAACTGAAACCTAACACTTCATCACATCCTCAATAACAGGGTGAGAATGCTAAGATGAAACTATTTCTGATATGTTCTGAGGCTGTGTTTCTCAAGCCCTGTATTTAATGCTTCTGTTAGTCTGCTCACAGATTTTTAACAAAGAATGGCTCCCACTTTAGGGCAAAATAAGGATTGTTGTGGCTGGAGTGAGACATACATAGTGACATTCCCTGTGCTGGTGTTGCTGCTCATTTTATAGTATTTTTGAGTATAAACAGCTTGGAAATATATATATATTCCTCTAAGAGGAAAAATAGGTTTTTTTAAGTTTAGTCACCTTTCTGATTTGCTTTGTATATCTGGACAAGTGAAATGCATATTCGGATGAATTATTTATGTTGAATTTTTGAGCTATCACTCCTATTCTATGTCTCTTGAAGACTGTCAAGAGCTCTTACTTCCCTGCTAGGTAACTTCGAACTGGAAACTATTTCAAGAAATAGTTTTACTAACACTATTTCTCTGTGATAATAATACAGAGAAATCAAATAGTACACACAATCTGATGGATGTTACACCTTCTTCTCAACAAAATGTGTTAAGGGAGGACTAGTAGGAGCAGTAGGAAGAAAGTTGCCACCTTGATGTCATACTTCAGGTTGGGGAAAAAATGAAGAGGTAAAAAATGGCATCAATGCCTAAAAAGGTTTTATATTTAAAAGGTAGCAAGAACATTGTCATTTGCAAGCGCAGCTGCTGGAGTTGTCTGATCTCCAAGAAGGGCTTTTTAGGACTTTTTTTTTTTGGGTCATATATTTAAATATTGAACTTGTTAGTATTCAGTGTTATAAAGGCCAAAAATATATATAGAATTTAAAGATAAACAAACAGGACCCAGACAGTGATGGAAGAAACCTGATCTACTCTGGTGCATTTTTTGCAGGAATATTTGGCATTAGTTAATCTGAGATGTCAGTAAACAACTGTAAAGGTTTCCTTGGTATTTTGTAATTTAGAAAAAGACTAATTTTTTTTCTTCCACTGTGTGTGACAAAGGATTGAGACAGCTACCATGCAAGTCTTGGGCATGTACATTGAGGCGTTTGACATCTTTGCAGTTGATTTATGACTTTGATGTACCTCAGGTACCAAAAGCTGTATGAAATGGTGTAAGGGGGAGTGAAATTAAGGATGTTACCATGGGTTACTTGTCCTGTCTAAATTCCTTTTGTTGTCATTAAAGTAGGAAACATCTGTCTATTGTAATACTGGGCCTTCATAGAAAACAAGATCAAAAGACAGCTAAATAATAATATAGTTACAGCTCAGATTTGTCTTTTTATGCAGCTCACCCTGATGATTATTGAAAACCTCAAGCAAGCCAGAAGATTGCAGTGATAGGCAGTTTTTGTTTTGATGTTTGATTTCTCTAGGTGCTGATACTTTGAAGGCCAGTTTGAATTCATTGCTGTAGCCCTTGTGGGAAGGGCAAATGTATAAATAAAAAAAAACAGGTCACCCTCCACTGGGGTGGTGCAGACTGTTGCAACTGAAGGGTGCATAGAGCATGAATCAGAGGTGCCCTTCTTGGGTCTTCAGAGTGGTTCTGGATTCCTTAAGGATGCAAAGCATTGAGTAAGTTTATCTTAGTTGATGTGCAAGGTCTGCAGCACCTTTGCATGTGGGGAATGCTGATGTATCTCCACAGTTTGTTGGCTGAACCTTGAACTCAAACCCCAGCAGACTGGATTAGTCCAGTTTGGGGTGCTTTTCATTAGTTTAGGAAACCAAATTTCAGAGAAGATTAAGTAAATCAGGCAGGATGTATTTTGAATCTACACATACTCAAGCAATTTTGGTGTATTGGTGTTGTATTTTAGACCTACTCATTTGCACTGCTCGGAAAAGCTGGTATGTTGTGTGTGGTTCACACAGTGTTATATTGTGGAAAGTGAGTTACTGACAGTGGAAGTTCTGATGTAAAAAGTTTCTTTTCAGGGTAAAATAGGAATAAAGCAAACATATGGGATTCCTTGCCAGTTCTGCTCCAAAAAATGCTTCCAAATTATCTGTCTCGATGTATTATCTTTAATTTCTTTGAAGTGTGGTTAGCTGGATTTGCAAGTAAATGGAGATAAGTGTTGCTGAACTGGCCTATGGATAATTTTGGAGCATTTGCAATCCACTTGTTGAATGAGCATAATCTGTAAGTGATCCTCCTTATTGTGGCCTTACTCCAGTTTGGAAGAATGGGAAAACAAGAATTTCAGCTGCAGTAGACTTAGTACAACACCACTGAAGTTGTTATTGCTCTGTGCCTGGTAACAGATAAGTCACTTGCAAACAAAGCAGTCTGAAAAATCAGAACACGAGCATGTGAAGAATAACTTTTCACTGACGTTAAGATTTTCCAACTCAATTGACACATCTTTAATCATATTTGGTACTTTGGCTGAGGTCATGAAATGGCAGCTTTGGGAAGAAATCTTGGCAAACTTAGATGGAGGGAGATGGTTGCTTGAGAAATCCAATAGCTATCAAAGAAAAGTTGATTCTTTGGGGCAGATTGAGTGTGTGTTAAGGGTTCAACTGTATTGCTCAAAGAATTCTGTTTGCCATGAACTTATCTTGAACTGTATTTTTACATTCTACAATTCTTGAGGATATTTAGCTAGAATCCTGGCTTATTTGATTCTTGATTAGCAAAACAATACTTTTGCCTTCATTGAGTCAGCAGATATTGCTGTGTGTAGATAAAGAATTAGATCAGGTGTTGTTTAATGAATTTAGATAATGTTAACACTGTTTCTGGGAACTAGAAGTTTTAACATGCTCTTGCCCAGTCTGAGAAAGCAGATTTTGTTTACAGCAGTATTTGAGACCACTGACCCCAGACATCTGAGACCAGCTGAGAAATGTTTCTGTGAAGACATACTAGTCTTAATCTACTCCCATTGGAAAACTAATGTTGAGATTTTTTTTTTTCCAAAACATTACTTCATTTTTTAAAATAAGCAGGGACTTGACCTGTATAGAGTGTCTTCTAGTTAAAAATGATTCTTCAGTGGTAGTGAGATTTAAAATTCTGATAGCAAGGTTGTCTGCTCTGTCCTTACAGATAGTCCATGTATTGTGGCATTGATCATGGCTTGCATGGTGCAAGCCTTGAATCCAAGCTGAAATATGTCACAGAAATGCCTAATTTACAAAAAGCCATCAGTGTCACTGGCTCTATAGATTCTTTGCTGTGATTTTGAGGTGTTTGAAATCATTTGCTGAAGCAATAGAATGATACCCTCTTGTACAAAGGGGTGACTGTCTTGTCAGGATTTGCCTGACTTTCATAATTTGGGTATTGGCTTTTATTTTCTTTCCACAGTCTGTACATACTGAAGCTATTGTGCATTCCCCAAGAGCAAGGTCACAGCGGTTACACTTAGCACGGAAAGATGCTTCTGCTTTTGATTATCATCATCTGAACAGTTCAGAAATGCATTTTGAAAATACATTTCATAAAGTTAAACTAATGTTTTATTTCCCCAGTAAACAAATTCTTTATTTATTGTATAAAGCTTGAATGGGGATATGCTTTTTCCCTCGTGGCAGTCTGTATTTTTGTCATCAAATTTGTTTTACAAGTGTAGCTTTTTTTGTTAAGTAGGTACTCAAAACCATGTAGTAATCCAGTCTGAATTTGCTTGTGATTTGTAACACATATTTATATCTTGATCTGTAATTACAAGCAAAATGCATGCTTGTAATCCTTTCTTCCGTCTTTTCATTTAATTTTGGATCTTCTGCAGGAGATCTGTGCAGTCTCTGCTCTGAAGCTGATAGAGTTGTAGTGCAGCTTATCTGAGAAGGAGACTGGTTTTAAAGGAGTGCAGCCAAAGCTTCTCGTGCCTTGATCTTCAGGTGGAGTGCTAAGATGTTAGGAATGCTGGATATTTTGGTGCTTATGGCTCTTGAGCAGTTATTTGTCCTAGTATTTGATTTGAAGTGTCCTGAGAA
Organism: Melospiza georgiana; assembly: GCF_028018845.1. Taxonomy (NCBI): domain Eukaryota; kingdom Metazoa; phylum Chordata; class Aves; order Passeriformes; family Passerellidae; genus Melospiza; species Melospiza georgiana. The sequence goes on from NC_080431.1 coordinate 14,920,470, forward strand.
ATTGTGATTTCAAGAGAGCTGTCTGGACAGTGGCGGTCCTTCTGACTTAAAAGGCTTTCAGGGTTTAATGTCTTCTGGTTCAGGGAAGCCCCAGGACTTTAAAATCACACAAACTTCCTCCTCTGATACGACATTCCATTACAGTGAGCAAACAAGGTGTGGTGAGGTTGGAGGGAAAACACCAGTTCTTTCCTCCCCTGCCTGCCCCCCTTGCAGACCCCAAAAGGGGGTGAAGCTGAAATAACTCAACCTTCAGTAAATATTTAAACCTTTTCTTCTACATTCCTCATACTTCAGACATATCAAACAAGAACTTGTGGCTTTTTCAAGCCATTATCTTACCTGGATTGTGCTATTTAGTCCTGTCCTCACACAAAGTGCCCTATCCATGGTCTAAAGCTTAAAACTCATTTTTTTTTTTCTTAACTGACCCATTTTTAGTAGCGTTGTGAGACACACAATTTAGTAACAATTGTGAGACACAAATTGTTCCCCCAGATTTGGTAGATGCTCTGCTATGACATGATAGTCACAGAAATGACGTCAGTTCCTTATCTGTATGGTAATGAATAACTGGATTTCAGCTGCATTCTGCAAGTCTGTGCTGCAGCCACCTCTCTGCAGTCATTCTGCTTACTGTCCTTGAAAATGAGAAGTGAAAGAAAAAGCCAGATTGAGTTCGTTCTCTGATAAATTTGACACAATTGGGCAGGAAGTATCAAAGATAGTGTAAATACAGTCATGTGAAAGTGCAGTGGTGTCAGCTTCATTTAATCTTTGGATTAAGATTCCAGTCTGCACTTAACTACTGGGTAATGTCGTGATGTCAAAATGGACAACAGTGATGATTGTTGTCCTCATGATTTGGAATTGTGACCTGCACTGTTTATCTTCTAAGCCAATGGCATGGACTGTGAGATGGAGTTTGCCAATGACACCAAGCTGTGTGGTGCTAGAGGGAAGGGATGGCAGAGGGACCTGGACAGGCTGAAGAGTTGGGCCTGTGCCAGCCTTGTGAAGTTCAGCCAGGCCAAGTGCAAGGTGCTGCACATTGTAGCAATCCCAAGCACAAGTTCAGGCTGGGTAGAGCATGGATTGAGAGTAGCTCTGAGGAGAAGGACAGCTTGGGAAGATGGCTTGGATGAGAAGCTGGACATACCCTGGCCATGTGTGCTGGCATCTGGAAGTGCCCATGTGCTGGGCTGATCCCACAGCATGGGCAGCAGTGAATGGGGAATTCTGCTCCTCTGTCCTGCTCTGGTGAGACCCCACCTGCAGAGTTGCCTCCAGCTTGGGTCCAACATCAGAAGGACGTGGAGCTGCTGGAATGAATCCAGAGGAGGCCACAGAGGTGCTCCAGGGGCTGTAGCCCCTCTGCTCTGGAGGCAGCCTCAAAAACAGAAGGTTCCATGGAGATCTGAGAGCTTTTTCCAGTGCATGAAGGGGCTCCAAGAGAGCTACAGAGGTATTTTAGGCAAGGGCCTGGAGATATGGCACAAGGGAGGATGGCTTCCCACTGCCAGAGTGCAGGGTTAGATGGAATTTTGGGAATAATTTTTCCCTGTGAGGGTGGGGAGGCCCTGGCAAAGGTTGCCCAGAGAAGCAGTGGCTGCCCCATCCCTGGAAATGTGCAGGGGCAGGTAGGACAGGGTGTGGAGAAACCTGGTCTATGGGAGCTGTCCCTGCCCATGGTAGGAGGTTGGAACAAGATGGATTTTCAGGTCCCTTCCAACACAAACCATTTTGTGATAATTAAGTGTTCCTAAAACATAAGTATCCTAATGTAGCTTATAAAGCTGCAAATATTACTGGTCCTTAAAGTTTTGAATCACTTGGAAAGTTAAGGCTATGTAACATAATTCCAAACTAGATTTGGAATTTTACTTGGATTTTCCAAATGAGATGTAATATGATATTTACATTGTGCCAGACTTCGTCCTGTGCAAGACAGTTGGATGTGATGTGTAAAAACCATTATTTTACTGACTTCTTCCCTTAAGAGCTTTCTGAAGTACAGATTAAACTTTGATACTTTAATATAATTTGGGATATGGCAGAGGTCTGAACTGAAGAGAGAATAGAAGATCTAAAACATATGGTGTATTACCAAAGTAGAAGCAGGTGAAAGCAGTTAAAAATGAAGCAATTT